>NW_028152136.1:59604-127104 GCF_964638095.1 Poromitra crassiceps
CCAGGTGGTACATATATCCCTCGCAAAGTTAACGTGATATAGAAGAGTGATAGCCTAACACTGTCCGCTCCAATAAGACTTGGCTTACTTCACATGTAGCCTACTTTTACAATAAAAACACATTTATGCAATGACTTTACATAATGTAAGCTATATTTATGTGCATCATTTAGCCTGTACAGCAGGTCGTCTACAAGTTATAAAACTACCTGCCCTGAATGAGCCGAGTGGGGGAGCTTGTTCACTATTCTGAAAGTTATGTTTACAACATAAAGATCATGGAATTGGATGCTATCAGGAATGTCACCGATAGTTAACGTTCTATATTGTAGGCTACAGGGAGACCATCAGCCCTGCTGAACAGATCTGTATTTGCCTGGCTGTAGGTTGAATCGTTTTATTCAGGCTATGATCTGTGATGTGCTGAGATATCCAAAGTGGCATGAAGAGATGACAGCATGCAGCCAAAACCCCGACATGGATCGAGTGGATCGGAGCTTCGAAAGGAAGAATGTCATTGAGTAACTGCAGTTCACCAATGAGCACAGTTGTGCATAATTCTACGCTTAAAAGGCGTGGTTATAATGCTTAAGGCCGCGTGTAGCGCCGACACGAGAATATCGAGTGCGCCGGTCCACGCCCACTAATCTGCGCTGCGCCTGGCGCTAAGCGCTAATTTAAGGCTGTTGCAACCATAGAGCCCACTGTATTAGTGACCTGATAGCAGCTTAACACTATAGCTCTATGGCTCAGCATGTCCATAAACTGTTGGATATGTATTGATCGTCGGAGTTCATCTACATCCCCCGCCGATATCAGTGCTTCAGATAGCTCTTTGAATGATCAATGATTTATAATCACTTTTTGGTTGCGATTGTGATGAGGTTAGACTGCATTGTGCATGTTTATGTTTGATGTCTGAAGATTCTCCTCCTTGTTTTCCGAAACAGTTTTATATGCATAATGCAGATTTCATTCATTCAGTGTTTCTCATGGAAAGCAGTTGGTGTACAAATAGCAATGTGATATATATACAGTATATCATATACTTCAATTTGATCTCTTTCTCTGTTTCTCTCTCTCTCTGTCTCCATCTACCTCGTCTCTTTGCAGAACTCCATCCGACACAACCTGTCCCTCCACACGCGTTTCATCCGGGTGCAGAACGAGGGGACGGGGAAGAGCTCCTGGTGGATGCTGAACCCAGAGGGAGGGAAGATGGGGAAGTGCCCCCGCCGTCGAGCGGTCTCCATGGACAACAGCACCAAATACCTGAAGAGCAAAGGCCGCGTCCGGGGCAAGAGGGTGGGCCGTCCAGGGATAGCAGCTGGGTCTGCTGCGGTGGGGCTCCAGGCCTCCCCGGACCGTGGCAGCCCCCCACGGAAAGTCCTCCCTGGGGCTGGGGTTACGACTGTGACAGACGGGGAGTTTGACGCCTGGACGGACCTCCACTCCAGGGCTAGTTCCTCGGCCTCCACCCTGAGCGGACGTCTGTCACCCATCCTGGCCGAGGGAGAACTAGAGGAAGCGGAGGAGGGAGGCCTGTCCTGTTCCACCTCTCCTCACCTTTACCCCTCGCCTTCCAGTGCCCGTTCTCCATCCATGGGAGCCGGGAACCACTGTCCCCCGCTGGAGCAGCTGCCTCAGCTGGCCAACCTGACCGGTGCCATCAGCCTGGACGAGCGGCTGATGGAGGATGGTTACCACCATCATCACCAGCAGCAGCAGCAGCAGCATCCCACTGTGGTCAGACACAAGCTCCAACCCCCGGTCTACCACTACAACTCCGGGGTGAAGGGACAGAGCTCCTATGGTGGCAACGTCTACGGGCCGACGAGCATGGGGATGCTGCGCCACCACTCACACATGCAGACCATCCAAGAGAACAGGCCGGCTAGCTTCTCTGGAACCATGCGGGCGTATTCCAGCTCCAACGCCCTGCAGAGTCTGCTGACAGCAGGGGGTCCGGCTGGGCAGCAATACTGTGCCAAGGACCTGATGCTGGGACAGGAGAGGGAAAACCACCCCCTGATGGGCTCAGCTAGTAACGGAGTAGGTTCCAACCATCACAGCCACCACCCGGGTCACCTTAATGGACCTCATAGTCACAGCTCAGCTCATAGCCATAACGGAACTCACAGCCATACCCCTGGTCATAGTCACAACAACGTCAACGACCACAACCACAGCTCACCTCACAGCCTCGGCCACAACGGTCACAACAACCGCAGCCAGAGCCATAGCCACGCTCGCACTGTAGCGGCCCCCCCCGCGCCGCCGCGCGCCGCCGGCAGCGGCCACCTACAGCCCTACAATCACAAAGGCCCCTACCTGTACAGCCCCCCGTCACACGCCCACCTCCCCGCCTCCACCACCCTCCCCCCGAACCCGGCCGGCATGCTGGGCGCGCCCCAGGACTCCTGTCACCTGGCCACCGCCCCGCACCCGCACCCCCGCCACAGCAATCATTACCCACACCAACACCAAGGCATGGCCGACGGACCGTACCACCACGGCCAGGGGATAGGGGGAGGCGGTGGTGGCAGCAGCAGCAGCTACCACGGCTACCACCAGCCTCACCCGCACGAGAGACTACCGGCCGACCTGGACATCGACATGTTCCACGGCAGCTTGGACTGCGACGTGGAGTCCATCCTCCTCCATGACATTATGGACTCTGGGGAAGAGGTGGACTTCAACTTTGACTGCTCCCTGGCCCAGGGCGTGGGCATCGGGATGGGCATGGGCATGGGGGTGGGCATGGGAATGGGGATGGGGATGGGGATGGGAATGGGGATGGGTGGGCTGGCCGGGCCACAGCAAACCCACAACAACCAGAGCTGGGTGCCAGGCTGAGGCACATCCTGCCCTCAGAAAAAACTATGCTACCCATGATGCACTGTGCTCGACTGTGACATTCCTGGACTTGACACAGAGACTATAGGACTAACGCTCACTTGCTTCCTGTTGCTCTTTGTTGTCTTGATGATTCCTCCCTCATCCCCCCCTTTTGACCCCCCCCACCTGAGATCCCCCCCCACCTGAGATCTAGTTCATGTTGACCCCCCCCACCTGAGATCTAGTTCATGTTGACCCCCCCACCTGAGATCTAGTTCATGTTGACCCCCCCCCCCACCTGAGATCTAGTTCATGTTGACCCCCCCCCACCTGAGATCCCCCCCCACCTGAGATCTAGTTCATCTTGACCCCCCCCCCACCTGAGATCTAGTTCATGTTGACCCCCCCCCCACCTGAGATCTAGTTCATGTTGACCCCCCCCCACCTGAGATCC
Organism: Poromitra crassiceps; assembly: GCF_964638095.1. NCBI lineage: Eukaryota > Metazoa > Chordata > Actinopteri > Beryciformes > Melamphaidae > Poromitra > Poromitra crassiceps. The sequence continues at coordinate 62,897 of NW_028152136.1, forward strand.
CCCCCCACCTGAGATCTAGTTCATGTTGACCCCCCCCCCCCCACCTGAGATCTAGTTCATGTTGACCCCCCCCCCCCCACCTGAGATCTAGTTCGTTGACCCCCCCCACACCTGAGATCTAGTTCATGTTGACCCCCCCCCCCCCCACCTGAGATCTAGTTCATGTTGACCCCCCCCCCCCACCTGAGATCTAGTTCGTTGACCCCCCCACCACCTGAGATCTAGTTCATGTTGACCCCCCCCCCACCACCTGAGATCTAGTTCATGTTGACCCCCCCCCCCCACCTGAGATCTAGTTCGTTGACCCCCCCCACACCTGAGATCTAGTTCATGTTGACCCCCCCCCCCCCACCTGAGATCTAGTTCATGTTGACCCCCCCCCCCCCCACCTGAGATCTAGTTCGTTGACCCCCCCACCACCTGAGATCTAGTTCATGTTGACCCCCCCCCCCCACCATCTGAGATCTAGTTCATGTTGACCCCCCCCCCCCACCACCTGAGATCTAGTTCATGTCACATTAGGTTTTTCCTCTCATCAGCTATACTGTGATGACAATCTCTCTGCTGTGCTCGCCCAACATCGCTTCTTATCTACCACGAGAACTGAAGTCTCAATGCACTTTAATGCAAGCGGGCAGTACCAAGCGTTTCCACAGAGCAGCTCAGGCAGAGCTCAGTACCAAGCGTTTCCACAGAGCAGCTCAGGCAGAGCTCAGTACGAAGCTTTTTCTAAGGTGGAACAGGTGAAGAAGAAATCGCAGGCTCCGTAGATCAAATGTCAAATCCTGAATTGCATATTAATAATGGTGCTCCTATCCCTCATATGCCTTCACTGTCAGTAGTGGGGGGAATAATATTGTTTCAGCAAAAAAATCTGTTGTAGCTTTGTGATTTGATCTTCATGTGATTTCAGTTCGGCGTTATCTCAATTTTAGTACTGTGCCTCTGCTTACGTTTGAGTCATAATGATGTTCACAAGGTCTAATCAATTAGCCTGGGAACCTGACCAATCTGCCAGCTCATCTTGCTCGTGCTGCTCCGTATATACGATCTTTTTGTGCAACACGCAACCATGCACGCGACATAGGAGAACGGCAGGATTGGGGGGGAGTTTTTGTTTTTCCCTGTTTTGGGCGTGGTTTCTGAATGATGACGCATTACGCAGTGTCTATACGATGACCGAAGAGCGCCAGAGACTGTTCGGAGTAGAGATGTAACGGTATGAAAATTTCACATCACGATTATCATGACCAAAATGATCAATTGCTGAAAATGTTCAAAAAGTACTGAGAGACTCACTGAAATCATTTTACGTTTTATATTGAAATCTCAGACCCAAAAAGGATTGATACACTCACTGAAATCATTTCTCCAAGGCTGCACGTTTGCATCTGGGAGACTGTTGCCAACTTTGGTTGATGATGGACAGTATTTACCATGTTTTTCAAAGCACTGTAATCATGGTAGCACGGTTTTAATGATAATGAAAATTTGAAACGGTACGGTTATCGTAAGGAATTTTATCACGGTTATCATTCAAACCGGTTATCGTTACATCCCTAGTTCGGAGCGCCGTTCAAATGTGAGATACAGTACATCACACGTTTCGCTGATCTGATTGGTTGTAGGTCTATCCAATTGGGTCCAGAGGCATTTTGTGCTGCGCTCATTGATAACGCCCCCCTGGAAATCGAAATTGAACGGAGAATTTTCCAGACGCATTTTGCATTTGCGAATTGGACTGTGGTGATGTCATGCTACTGGTGATGTCATGCTACTGGTGATGTCATGCTACTGGTGATGTCATGCTACTAATCAATAGATCTACATCAGCGGTGCTTCTGCTTACAGCTTCATGCACTCAGACCTCGGTGCAGTACCTCGACTTTACTCTTGGCTTTAGCTTTTGGTTTATGCCCTTTCGCCATGTTTCGAGAATGTCAGGACATCATCAAATGGATTCGATCAACATTGTCTCGCATGCAATTTAGTGAATTAAAATGGCGTATCACCTTGTCTCACCTGGGTTTCTGGTGCCAGCTTCTCTCTCTCTCTCTCTCTCTCTCTCTCTCTCTGTCTCATTTCCTGCCTCGCTCTCTCTCTCTCTGCCTGCCAGTGCAGACAAAGTGGCCATTCCTCACACCAAAGCCATTAGCGTGGCTTGATTGAAATGCAGCATCTTGCTTTTAATCTCCAAAGTGATGCGGCGGTGATGCGTCATTATTGAGACTCTAACCGACGCGTCGTCCTCTCCCATCTCTCACCCCGGCCGCCCCGGTCGTCGACGGCGGCAGCTCGCTCGCTTGCCAGGAGAGGAGAAGCGAGACAAACCTGTGATTAACGCCAAGTCACTCTGCCTGCCGTCCTGCTCTGAGGAGGTCAATGTCACTACTGTCTGCTTGCCTGCTCACAGAGGGTATATAGTGGTTGCAGCTTAGCTAAAACCTCCGTAACAATATGTGCATTTTGTGATCAAAGCCTATAAGAGTTAGGTTTGGGCAGTTATTGCGATCACTTCTTGAAGTGTGATAGAGAAGGAAGCTTCTGAGCCATTTTAAAGTTCCCAATCTGGATTCCTCATCGTAAAAATCTGTGATTATTTGACACCAAGACCGTCCATATCAGACTATGACAAAAATCAGATTTGGACAAAATTCATTATGGCTCTATATTTATTGATTAATTTGTTTAATACCTTTGGCTAAGTCTTACCAAATGATATGCTTTTCATCACAAAATGCACAATTGTGGTTATCTGCACCACTAGTACAGATCGGAAAAGATGGAGACAAGAAGTAAACAAAAAGTCTGTTGTAATATTAGGATCATCAGCCCCCCCACTGGGCCCTTTTCACATCAGCCGCCATTTTGTGTCTAAAAGGCAGAGTAAACACAGGTGCAACCAACTCGCTAATTAAGGCCCCACCAGCACTGGAAAAAACCTAAATGAACTGGAAGTTGGAAACCCTAATTAATGTTTTGGCGCACCTGCCTTTTAGACACAAAATGACTGGTGTGAAAAAGGCCTTCCGTTGCCATGCCGTTTGGGCGTGTGTGTGTGTGTGTGTGTGTGTGTGTCTTAAACAGGTAGTGTATTTGTATCGTAACGCATTTCCATCATCTATTTTGTGTTCCCTTGAACATGTTTTCAGTGTCCCTGAGCCTAAAATACTTGACATCAATGTCAAACAGGATTGCTATATGCCCCATGGCCATCCGCATCCACTTTTTGTGTCTTTATTCCGTTTGTCGTTCTCTCTTGTAGTCGTTGTTGTGTTGTTGAAATTCTAAGGACCAACGAGGACAGCGTTATAATAACCATAGGGATTGAATTCTATGGCAGAACGTTGTTGGAGGTACAGTCTATGACCTTCCGATGCTCCGGTACTGTGCACCCCTCCTCCCACACATGTGCTCTGCCCAATTGTCTATCTGTTTGTGAGTGGGGGGGGGGGGGGGAGAGTCTGATGCTTGTTTTCTCGCTAGCCTTGGGAGAGGGAAAAAACCCGGACACCCCTTTAATCTAGTTCCCTCAAGGAGACTCGCTTGCGCTTTGGACTGTACCAAGTACGGCTCACAAAGGGGGAAAGAGGGTGGGGGGTGGGTAGGTAGGTAGCTGGTGGTATGGGGGGTTATTGTTACAGCCAAAGGTCAAGCACGGCACAGACTATCAGACCCATTATTGAGGTAAATACCTTTATTTCAGGGCTGTTAGCCGCGCTGGTTACACTTAATCTCCATGTGGGGAAATGCGTGGAATTTCCAGAGACTCACAAAGCAGATGATGTTATGTTACAGAGGTTTCTCAAATGCCCTGCTATTGGAAACAGAGCTATATATATATCTAATTTTACTATATTTATTTATGAAAGAGATTGGTCTTTGTCACTCCTGAGTGTGGTAGTTGTGTGAGTCGACTCCTATCCCCCCTCCCTATTTTTTCCTCTGTTTTTTTTAAGATGTCACTCTCTCCCCCTTTGCCCCTTTTACTGACTTTTATTTTGTACAAAATCTATATATTGAGAATATTGTATAATAGTTTTTAAAAGAATATCGGTTTTGTTGTCTATTTCTTTTCTAAGAGAATGTATCTCATCATCTGGTGACTGTTAAATAAATGAAATTAAGACTGTCTGCCTCTGTGCTCGTGTGACTTTGAGTAAGAAGATTTGTCTCTGCATGGAAACAGGGCCGCTGGAAGTCATTTTAAGCAGGGGGTGCTGGGAGAAAGGGACTCTTCTTCTTCGAAAAAAATGTGGACGTTTTTTTTTTACATTTCTTTGCCATATTTAGAGGAATATCTCATTTTAAATTAACATTAGGATACTGTTGTGATGTAATTATTCAGTATTTTCTCCTTTTCTCACTCATTCAGAGCAAAGAGGGAGATATATAGCATGCTGATAATGCTCTATATCTCCCTATTTGCTCTGAATACACCAGTTTACATGACACAGACTTAACATGATAGAAATATTATCAGCAAACTTAATGACTAGACTAATTATTCTGATCTGAATGGCATATATCAAGAAACATTGACTCCTCTCTTTGCTGTATAGTGGGAGGTGCATTTTTGAGTAGGCTATTAAAATAACATGTCAAGTTCACATTTCTTTATTGCCAGATTAAACAATTCGTATTGGTTGTTGGTTGGTTCAACACAACATGTGCGTGCATGCGCGCTTCTTCTTCTCTAGCCTACAAGCATGTAACTTCCTTGATTGTTATTGTTGATAATTCAATTTAAATAGGCTACATTTTTATTTCCCGAAACATTCTTAAACAAGAAAGGAACATAGTGCACTGCCAAATATTTTTAATTACATTTGTAAAAAAAAAAATGAAAAAATCTAGGGGGTGCTGCAGCACCTGCAGCACCCCTACTTCCCGCGGCCCTGCATGGAAATCAACCAAGTGACACATTCTCCATATGAGTCAGAGATCGTAGGGTTGGATTTGTTCCGGTGCTCGTGGTGGAGTGCTTGTTCTCTCATGACTGACAAGGTGAATGAATCTGTGTCGCATATTAATTTATGAAGTTTCAATTAGATTTTTCTCTCAGCCCCTCGGCAGTTTTGCGTAACTAGGATACCAAAGACAGACACAACAGGCAGGCGCCCAAACATAGAGTTGGCAGGATGGGTGTGATAGGTAGGTGTGTGTGTGTGTGTGTGTGTGTGCGTGCGTGTGTGTGTGTGTGTGTGTGCCTGCGCATGCGTGTGCGAGTGCGTGTGTACTAAGGCTTGTTATAGCTCGTGAAGCTGTTGTATAGGTTGGCCACAGCTGTCCCAGTCCCATTGGAGGCGTTTTCACACAGGAGGAGTGCAGCGCTATACAACGCCAATACTGCCAGGCCCCAGGGAAGGCTCTGCCTCAGACATGCACACACACACACACACACACACACACACACACACACACACACACACACACACACATACACACACACACACACACACACACACATACATTTGAAAATACCACAGACTCACACATTTACACACAGCAGTTATAAAACCATACGCACCGCAACAAACACACGCACACACACAGACACACACAGACACACACACACAGACACACACACACACAAACACACACACAGACACACACACACACACACACACACACACACACACACACACACACACACACACACACAGACATTTCTCGCTGAGATGTACACTTTTAATTGACTCCACTTGGCCAGTCCTCTCTGCTAGGGAAAGAAAGTGAGAAGGAAAAGGTACTGAGAAAAGCTATAGGTGTGGAGGAGGGAGTGTATTCTAGGGGCGGGGGAAAAAATCGATATACCATAGTATCGCGATATTTTGCCTGACGATATTGTATCGATATTTGGATGCCAAGTATCGATATTAAAAAAAAAAAAAAAAACGCAGGCCATGACATGCCAGGCCACCGGGCTTCTGCCCGAAGCGCCCGATGTTGCAGTCCGCGCCTGCAGTGGCGTATTGAGTCCAGAGAAGCTTAATAATGTAGCCTACATTTTGGGCAAAAACAAAACAAAACAAAAAAACACAGTGCATGTTTTACTTCCGGTGAGGTCAAGTAAAAGGTAGGAAAAGGAGTTTGACAATATATCGAAATGTCGCAATATTCAATATATCGCAATATTCAATATATCGCAATATCGGCGATATCGCAATACTATCGTATCGTGACTCAAGTATCGTTTTAGTATCGTATCGTGGGCATCTGGTGATTCCCACCTCTAGTGTATTCCTGGCGAGAAGGCCCGACAGAAAAACAGACCGTTTTTTTGTAAACATTTTTCTTTCAAGTGCAATGAGCCATCAGATCAGCCACGGCCCAGGCAGCATATGACATGAGTCATCATCTCACTAAAGACAACAAAGTGGACATGATTGAGTGAAGCCAAGAGCCTGGCACAGGGCCAAAGTGTCACTCCTCCTCCATGCCTTTCTCCTGAGAGAGAGAGAGGGAGAGAGAGGTGGAGGAAGAGAGACAGTGTAGGTGCTCGGCCTCGGGGCAGGTCTGCTCTTCTGTTCCTCATCTGGAGGAGAGAGAGAGAGGAAAGCTGTGTTAAGGTGTCATTATTCAGCCACTCAAGCATCCGGGAGCAGCTGTAGCCTCACTCTCAGCCTGGTGATAACGTTATAGGGAGCTAAAGGCTGGTTGGGGACAGTGCTAACTGCTAAACTGCTAACAGACAGACCCACACAGGCAATGCTCCGGGGTGCAGTTGTCCTTGTGTGCTTTACAAGGAATCAGCCGTTTTCACCTCTTTTTTTGCCATAAGCTGCCAAGTGAGAAACGGCTATATCTCTCAAATTCAATTGATCACAAAAATGATGAACTCCATCTATATGGAAGGATAGCATTTGGTAATGTCTCCATGTGAGGTGACTTTTAGTTTCAGAGATTGAGAAGAAAGTACAGTATAGCCAATTACTATTGATTATCGGAAAACTTGCCATTTTATGTATCTGGAACAACATTCCTCTGTAAATCCAAATAAACAACAAATAATCAATAAAACATTTTATCATTTACTTCCCCAAATATGTCTCTTAATAAAAACAAATTAATTATTTCTTCATTTTGTTTTTAAAGAGTTTTAAACACTTTCTTGTAAAATAAATGAATCCATCTTTGCGCTGTCGGTAGCGTAGGTGTTACGCTTTGTGAATGACGTTAACGTGGCTGGTGTTTGTTTTGTTGATTAGAGAAGCTGTGAAGCGTTTTGTTGATTAGAGCAGGTGTGAAGCGTTTTGTTGATTAGAGCAGCTGTGAAGCGGAGTGATATAGTCTACCCTACACACAGTGAAGCGCCAGTGCGTTATCGTGAAATATCAGCACTGGTAGGATCCCTCTTGTCCAATCAAATTGCTCGGCCGGAACTAACTGTTGTATAATGAAATATAGCACGTCTAGCACAATGGCCTTCTGTGCCTTCTGCAGGTCGCCATTGTAAATCAGAATTTGTTCTTAATGACTTACCTGGTTAAATAAAGGTTAAATAAAAATAAATAAATAAATGGCAGTAATGCAGGAGGTTTGGTTGGTTGATTCACTTGTGGCGTAGGCCTAAAGACAGGCGTAAAATCCCACATTTTGTATGTGAAAAGCTGATGATTAATCGATTAATTGATCATTAACATGACCAATTAAATGATTAAGGAAATTTGCATCCCTAGTGAGAAGGGATTAAAATCATGGATTTTTGTTTAAGATCAATAAAGGATAAAAAAAAATTGCTTAATTTTGGAAATGCAGCATTGCTCAGTGGAAAAAAGAGAAAAGATTTTGCATCTTAACTTGTTCATCAAATCTTAAAATCTGCATTACAAAGTATACTTAAGTCTCTTGCTCGTGTTGAATAGGTAAGGGATAATGTATATTGAGGCGGTGATTACGGGGGAAATAATGACCGACAGGTGATGATTGAGCCCGACGCGCAGCGGAGGGCTTAATGATTCACCTGAAGGTCATTATTTCCCAGTAATCACCGCCTCAATATACATTATCCCGCTTAGAACACGGCCTACAACTAAATCATTCAATAATCTGACAAAAATAATTATTCAAATAGATTTTTTAATAGCGTTTTCAACGACAAAGCGGTTTCATTCGTAATTGGACACAAGACACCACAGCTGCAACTGGTTGGCCTAATTAGTAGTGGCTTGCTGACAAAAGGCTCTTATCAACTGATTAATCCAGGTGTGGCAGAGCAGCGGTCGGTTGTCGAGAAATAATGACCGGTGAATCTTGTTGATTGACCAATCAGAATCGAGTATTCAAGAGAGCCGTGTTCTAAATGTTGATATAACAGCCTGTACACCAACACTGGTCATCCATAGCTGCCACCAACATTGTTTTGTGTCATCTGGGCTTAAAGGATCACTCCGCCCATTTTCAACCGGCTTGCTATATTATTTTACAGAACACACGAACAAAACAAGACAAACAAACAGGCTCAGACACAGGAAAAGAAAAGAAAAAGCATACCTACATCATCAACATTCATCATTACAACATGGCGCTACCAGCCACATAAGATTGATTGATTGATTGATTGATTGATTGATTGATTGATTGATTGATTGCTTTAGGTGTCATGCACTCTAGGTGCCCAACCCCCATGGGTTTACAAGACACAACAATAAAACAGAACAATAAACAACACAACAATGATACATTTAGAATACAAGTCGTAAGACAGCAATGGGCCGGACAGCAATATAAAAAACAATATATCCATTTCTAAATAGAAGGTTCTGTCTTTGCTCCCATGCTTGACAGATCAAATTTGCAATGAGGAAGATTCCCTCGCTGAAACATAGCTCAAGTTTCTCATAGTCATCCAGCTCAAAGAAGTCAATGTAAACAGAGGGCATTTTGCTAAAGAGTACATCCCTCGCATCTTCTTCCCTCTTCTGCATGTGTGTTGTATGAGTGGCATGATTGCAGCATATTGGAGCCTGGTGTGTTGGAGTCAGAGCCTCAGCTTCACAGCTGCCTGCCATCACAATCAGCCTGCCTATATCCACCTTATTTTTGAATACCCCACTGTAAAAAAGAATTGTGGGTACAAGGTCCGGTTTAACGTGACTTATTTTTGCAGCTTGCCATTTCCTTTGTTATTCACCTTATTCTTTGCCCACACATGGACGCTTCGGCATTACGTCATTTCGTAATAGTATTTCCGTTTTAGACTTGCCAAAAACCCCGCAGGCAAGATGGCCGCCCACACTCCCCTCCTTACCTGGCAGAATTCCTCCCCCATAAACTAACAGATCTTGTTAGTGGCTCGAGACTGTTTCGTCCTGAAACCCACATAGGTTGCGCCAGGCGTAACCTATCTGGGATTCAAAATAACGCATCCGAGATAGAAAATGTTATGAATATAGCCACGTTATAAACAACAAACTAACGCTGGTGATCCGTATGGAAACAGTGTTACTCGAAATGGTTAAAAGTTATATCAATTTGGTCATTCAGTGGCATTTTACTGCCATATAACATAACTAACTAGCGGCTAATATTAGCCACAGTAGGCAACTAGCGCTCAACCGGAAGAACAAATACGTTCGCGTCGAACGCGGAAGAGAGAAAAAGTGGGCATGGTGAATAAGGTGAATACTCGGCTGCAGACCCAAATTATAAACCGGAAACTGGAGGACGTTATAAAAGTTATAAATATAATCACGTTATAAACAACTAACCAACGCTGGGGGTCCGTATGGAAACAGTGTTACTCAAAATGGTTCAAAGTTAAATCAATTTGGTCATTCAGTGGCGTTTTACTGCCATGTAAAGTAACTATTACCCTAGCCGCTAGCATTAGCCACAGTAGCCGACTACCCACAATGCATTACGTTATCCCAGCACCCGAACGACACGGCCGGATTATAGACTCATCTACACGTCAGTCGCGTCTCCAGCTTCTCTAGGCAATTGTTGCTTTTATGCTCTGTTCCGATCCTAACCTTCTCCTCATCTCCTTGCCCAGGATCTCCAGCCTACCTGCCTGCCTGAGCCTCTGAACTCCTGCCTCAGACCAAGCCTGCAGACCTGCCACCAGCCACATTCAAAAATAAACACCTGTTCTTCCTGCTAAGCTGCCTAGCCTGCTTCTCTGCCTCTAAAGTCCAAACTGTTACACCGGGTCTTGACACATAGTCTTTCTTCTTCCGGGGTAGCCTTAAATCTACCGGTTTCTAGTGCTAAGGGGAGGGTTCCCGATCGTAGCTGAGCACACAGATCTTTTTCGTCTGTTCAAATCAAACTTCACATAGGGTTCAACACAGTAGCTGTCCTTTATGAGCCGGTATAGTTCTTAGTTTTGGCTTATGCCACAGGTCCACAGCCCAATTATCTTTATACAAAATAAACATGTTTCTCATAGATTCTCGGGTGTCACAAAGTAACCGGTTATGAAAGATAAATGATAAATCGTTCAGAACAAGAAGGGATTTCACTTCATTGGCCCAGGGGTGATCATGGGCGATGTCCCGATTAAATATCTTTTTAGCGAGTCTATGATCAGACATTCTCACCAATCTATTCCAGAGCCGCAGTATTTGACCTTTGTGTCTGATGTTTGGGGGTTCCCAACCCATATCACCACTGATAGCCAGGACTGGAGTGAGTTTATGAACTCCTAGAAAATAGCAGATGGCTCTTTGGTGCGCAGTGTTACAGCTTAGATGATCATGGAAGCCCCAAACACCAGGAGCATAATCCGACACAGGACAGACGCATGAGTTATACAGTCGTGTGTGGGTATCAAAACCCAGGTTACCACAATGCTTAACTTTGTTCAGTACTGAGCCCAATGCTCTGCCTGCTAATTGAGCTAGGACATTGACTCCTTCCTTAAAGGACATTATGCTCGTCCAGCGTCAAGCCCAAATATTTATAGTGATCCATCTATGATAGTACAACCGAACCAACATTAAAAACAAAAGAGCTCCTCACCCTTGAGTGAGATTCTGGACGGTTACTGGAAATACGTGAAGGACAGACAGAGAGACAGACAGACAGACAGACGCTATCGTCATTATAGTATAGATGGCCACACTTAATTCAAATCAACTCTCAACAACTGTCGAACTAAATTAATATTTGCTTTACAGTTTTCAGATATACTACTGATTTTGTAATGATACAAAGCTTGTTGAAAATTGGCAGTGTTACAGTACTTTAAATATCTTTCTGTCATCAGCTGCAACAGTAAAGATTTTATGCATGTTTGTGTTGACACTGAACGTGGCCGTCCCCTGCTCTACACATCAATCAAATCCTTGAATGGTGCACCTAATTCATATAGGCTAAATCAATTTGATGTTGTTTGTGCGAAAATGGACAATTTCTGATTTAGGATTCATTAGGTTATGGAAAGTCTGTCTGAGACCGACTGTTGTCAATGTTGTTTTATGTGCAGAAATAAATGTGTGTGATTGGTATGTTTCCTATCGGTCGACTTCTCTCCCTCATGAATTCCATTCATGTGAGATTATCTGATCCAGCGCAGCTGTCGTGGATTACTCTTTAAGACACTAACCAGCACCACCTGGGTGCAATTGCGCGTGCACCCTGATTGGCCGGACTCGGCTATATAATCTACTCTCAGGTGCGGCGCGCTTGCTCTTCTGATTTCCAGCGAGCACACGTATGTTGTCGCGTGAGACTGAAGTAGACATTTGTGTAGGACAGAGAAGGAAAGGGGTTAGGAGCTGAACCAGTGAAGAGCTGAGACCAACAAAGTTTCTCAACCAATCTAATAAAAATGATCGGCGGTATTGAAGGCCACAGCGAGATTTGAAAGAGTTAAAATGGTATATTTACCAGCATCTGCTGCTAAAGGTTCAATAGTTCCTCTGAAGAGAGTTTTCGCTCTTCAATGACTGGAATTTCTCAAAGATCTTATTTTGAGCCGTACAAGATATCACCTGGGCTGAGATAACTGGCACCATAGTCAAAAGGACAATTTGGAGATGGGCCTGCACTTAGCACCAGGAGGCAAGGGATTTCTCCTGAAGGGGTGAAGCCGTGCATATTTAATAAGAAGGGAAAGTATCAGTGCCCAGAGAGTTGTTGGTAATAGACAAAGTGCTCTGACTGATTGAATTGAATACTGTACCTCTTTAAGACACGTGGTGGGGTAACATAGGGACAGGTGAAGGATGTGTGTGAGACAGTGTCCCCTCCAGGACTGGGACAGAAATTGTTGCAGAATAGCTCTTCACTTTTTTCTTTTTTCTTTGCAATGAATTAATAAAATGAGCAGCTCCTTAACCACTTTTGGGCTATTTCATTAGGAAGTCCTTCATAATGTTATAGGACACTTACAGTTGATCAGCGCCCCATTTGCATTCCGATTTCCTACACTCTAATGCCCTAAGTAAGTGTTTTCATATAGCCATGGAGATATGATAATAATTAAAGTGTAGTATAATAAGTAAGTGTTTTCATATAGCCATGGCAGATATGGGGATGTTCTCAATTTATTTTTGATAGGAGTGACAATATTAAGAATGCTTAAGCAAGTGCTGTTAAGATGGTCAACAAGCTCCTTGGGGCTGTGCAGTGGTAGTAGGAGAGTTCCGGGAGGTCGTCAAGGCCTTCTGAAAATGTATCTGTGGAAGCAGAATGAAAGATGTGGGAGCAGATACAGAGAGAAGAGAACGGTAAGGCAATGGAATATCAAAACCATGGCCTCACAGCCAGAAACACACATTTATTTCAGTGCAACATTAATTGGGGTGAATCTACATGACATTAACTCAAGGATAAGTCCCTTAGCAGGTTCTCGAACACAGTGAATATATATATAAAAAAAAAAAGCGAAATAAAATTAATAAAATCTGATACAAAATGTTTAGAAAGGCAAGTATTGAAATATAAAATGTTTGCATGCCAAGGCCCAGCAACCCATGAATTAATTCACCATTCAGCTTTGGGGGTCTACACATTATGACACACCAGAGAGGTCTTGCCATCCGAAAGTATATTCATGGTGGCTCTGATTTCTCCCACATCCACTCACAATGCCCATACAAGCAATATGAAGAAACGGAGTGGGAGAGATGGAACAAAATGGAATGCAAACACAACATTATGTGGCCAACTGAACAAGGGAGACTGTCCTTCAAATAGAGGACAAAGGTTCAAGCCCCCTGTGTTTCCCAGCGTCCAGCGTGCCCGCGTGTCCTTGAGCAAGACAATAAATCCACTTGTTTAGTTTTTTTTTGCAGCTGACCCTGCACCCCCATCACCCATCACCCTTTGGGGAGCCAACAAGAGCATTTCCCCTTAGAGGTTCAATGGAGTATTAAAACAGAATCAGTCACGTGAGATGCCTCAGTCATTTTTAGGCCAGCACATAGCCTACTACAGCAAGATGAGCTCATATAAAATCCGCTCTTTAGAATCAGATGTCAAAAATCACACATTGAAATAACAAGACAAACTGTAACCTTTGACCCCTAGCTCTCTCTCACAGGCCCCATCATCATCATGATTACTTACGTCTTTCTCAAAAGCTATTTTACAGAAAATCATCTCGCATCCAAAATGCTTATCAAAAACACATTAGCCTACATAATCGACCCAAACGTCCAGGGCCACCGAGTTCGTCCTGATTAAAAAACGACATGACCAGGAAATCCTCCCATCTATTGCTCTGCTCCTCCTGAGGTTATTACCTATCACTGTCCTTAATGACTCCAGTCCCCTCCCCTCCCCTCTCCTCCACCCACTTGTCCCGGTTTCACCCTCTTTAGGTGCAGACAGACAAGACAGATCTAATCACATCGTCCCTCCTCTCCTCCGTTACTGATCCACTCATCAGGAGCGGGGGAGGAGGAGGAGGAGGAGAGGAGATGTGTGTGCGTGTGTGTGTGTGTGTGTGTGTGTGGGTGGGGGGGGGGGGGGTAAATGTGAAGTGGTGACACAATGTCAAATTAATGCTCCAGAGAGCCCACACCACCTTGTCTCCCTCCTTCGTCTCTTTCCCCCGAACTCATCTCACTCCCTCCTGAGACACACACGCACACGCACACACACACACACACACACACACACACACACCCCACACACACACCCACACACCTATCTTCACGATCCAGCCCTCCCTCCCTCCCCTCCTCGCCTATCTAACCGCACGCGGCCTAATCTCACACATGGGGGAGCTCATCTCGGCGCTGTGCTAGCGCCGCAGCAGCAACTAGCTTAGCTCGCTAGCACACAGTGTACAGTTCAGAGTGCTAATAGGGGCTGGGGGGTGGTGGGTGGGTGGAGGGGTAGCTGGGCGGGGGGGGGGGCCTGATTGGTGTCTCTAATTACGGCTTGATACCAAAGAGTAATTAATGAGTTTGCGGCTGATGGCAGCAGCTTTGGAACGTCAGACTCGATTGCAGGAGACTGTGCGTGCCGATGCAATGCGAGATTCCAAGGGGGCGGGGCGACACAAACACACACACGTACACACACGCACTCACACACACGCACGCACGCGAATAGATTTAACCCCGAAAAACCTCATCATTCAATATTATTAAACTATGCAGGATTCAGTCTTTAAAAGTGGCACTCCCAGTTTTACTGCATAATTGTTGGAAGAGTAGGCCTACCGTAATTTGTTTTTGTTGTGTGTGTGTGACCTTGGAAAGAAATGCAGAGCAGGTCTTGGACCTCTAAAAGGCAAGCAGCCAAACACTACACACTAGAGAGTTTCTTTACACAAAAATAATCTTTAATCACAATAAATATTATTACCAATTATAAAGAGAGGCAAGCTGAATCTTAAAGTGTTCTATGTGCAACAGTGCTATAGGGTTATCACAGGTGAGCACACCGGTCACAGTGGGCCAAGACAGCAGAGCCACACCTAAAATGTGTTAGGTGATGTCCCCCATGCCATCTCTGTCAGGTTGTGTTAGGATGTAGGTATGTGGCGTGCCGTCCATTAGGCGAACTAGGCAAATGCTAGGGCGCTTCAGCCGTTCGGGGCGCCAGAGAGGGTAATTTTTTTTTTTATTTTTTTTTTTACAAATACTTTTTCATGATAATAGGCCTACTATTATTTTACAATAGTAGACAAAAAATAAGCACAACAACGTCTTAAGTCTTTAAATAATAGTGAAATCATTTTTCTAATTCTGGCTTTCTGGCTGCCTGGGCTGCAGCCCTTTCACCATGGTCCCTTATCCATACCACCCCACCCCCTGCGTGGCCGTGCCCCCTTCTACCTGCTCGGAGCTTTTTCCCAGAGTGGGGGAAGGGCAAGGGAGCTGGAAGGTGGGTGCTGAGGGTGCTGCAGCACCCCCTGGTGGCAAGAAATGGGATTTTCGAAATTGTTGGATTTGGCTGTCTTGTGTTTATACCACCAACAAAATGCATTAAAAAACAGTTTGTGCTTCCCAGCTCTAATCTTATTTCATACGCTCTCTCTTCAAAAGTGTTTGATTTTCATCATAATCTGGTTTTCCATAATAATAATAATAAGTTCAGTGTTTATGCCTGTGTTGCTGTCTGTTGTAGTGTAAAACAACTAAAGGGAGAGCAGGTGCTTACATGAAAGTGAGTGAGAAAAGGAGAAGATACTAAATAATGACATCACAACAGTATAATCCTAATGTTAATTTAAAATTAAATATGGATGAAAGTCCAAAAAACGTAAAATTTTCTTCGGCGCTGCAGATACACCGATAGTCCCTTCCTCACAGCACCCCCTACCTAAAAGTACTTCCAGCGCCACTGGGGGCGATTCTGAGCCTGCACTGCAGTGGTGGATTAGCTGCAATATAATTTTTATTATATTTTCGTTAGGGGGGTGGGGCACCAGCAAAAATCTTGCCTAGGGCACCAACTTGGTCAGGCACGCCACTGGGTATGATGTCATACCTACATCTCTATCTGACTACGTTACTGGATCATGATCATGCCGTCTCTGATGGCCTCGCTGATGATGTCACAACGCAGTGTGATGTCATAGCCTCGGCCTATAAGGGTGTGCTCTGCAAGTCCTCAGTAGTTGTTCATAGACTAACCTCACGGCAACCCTCTGCAACAGTTCCCATCTTCGAATCTTGCAGACTCCGCTATCAAGTGCTCCAGCGTTCCTAGCTATCGAGACTTAAGTTTACCAAGTGTGTCTTGGACATTAAGTATCTGCACGTAAATCCACCAGTCTCACAGCAACCTTAACAACATGAACCACATTAACATACAAAGGCATAGCATACAACATACACATGAATACATGACATGAATAAATGACCAGCCCACTCCCCAAGCCATAGCAGTCATGCTCACCAGACTACAGCAGAATATGGGCCCCACTCTGCAGCTGCAAGTCCCCAGGACCCACCGCTAAGACAACTGGCGCTGGGAAGAACCACAACCGCCCACTGATACAATACAGCACTTAGTTATAGGACAATCATCATAAAACATCCACACCGAAATACAAACAATAAAATAAACAACAAAATACAAACAATAAAATACCTGTGCAGCACCGCCAGAAGCGTCATGCCCATTGTACATTTTTCATTCAGATTTTTTAGAGGCAAAAAAAAAGTTTTTTTATTTTTTTACATTACATTACATTACATTACATTACGTCATTTGGCAGATGCTTTTATCCAAAGCGACTTACATTAACACATTTTTGTCAGCAATAGAGCAATCCACTATGCAACACAGTCTATGACAACTACAACCTCTGAAGGAACAGTGGTACAAGTTTAGTTTAGGTAATTTTTTTTAGAAAGAGAGAGAAAGAAGTTAGATCAAGAAGGGCCCAGATGGAGCCTGAAAAGGTGTGTCTTTAGTCTTTCCCGAAAGATTGGCAGTGATTCAGCTGTCCTGACCGAAGGTGGAAGCTCGTTCCACCATTGAGGTGCCAGGGACGAGAAGAGTCGAGATCGGGATGAGCGACTTTTGAGCCCCCGTAGCAAAGGAGGGGCGAGGCGTCCTGCACTGGTGGAGGAGTGAAGGGAGCGCTGAGAGGTTTGGAACCTGACCATAGATTGCAGGTACAGGGGAGCTGACTGGTGTACTGCCCTGTAGGCCAGTCTTGAATTTGATGCGGCCCGAGATGGGAAGCCAGTGGAGGTCCTGGAAGAGGGGAGTGACATGAGAGAATTTGGGTTGGTTGAATACCAGACGGGCTGCAGCGTTCTGAATGAGCTGAAGCGGTCGGATGTCGGTGGCAGGTAGGCCGGCCAGGAGCACGTTGCAGTAGTCCAGGCGGGAGATGATAAGTGACTGGACCAGGAGTTGAGTCGCTTCTCTTGTGAGAAAGGGACGGATTTTGCAGATGTTGTAGAGAGAGAACCTACAGGAGCGTGCTGTCGCAGCTATGTTGGCTGAGCAAGACAGCTGGTTGTCAAGGATCACCCCAAGGTTCTTAGCTGTTTGGGAGGGAAGTACATGTCATCAGTGATGTTAACTGGGGTTGTGAGGTGTTTCGGGTCTGTCAACATCATACACCTTCGCCCAGTAGACCCGGCCGATTACGACCCCGACCCGCGTCCCAGAATGTCTATTTATTTATTTATTAAAAGCGTAAGTTCCACTTCCAGTCACTGCTGCATTGGTAAGGTTACATCTTGGAGATCTACCTGTGGGACACAGTGAAGGAAGGTAAATGTTTCAGTTAATAATTTGTAACAAGAGGAGGCAGGAGGGTGAACTTACCACCAGGATACTGTTCAGATCCCTGCAATCCTTCATGATGCCGTTACAGAGAGTAATCATCTCGAACAGGTTGCCCAGTTCGCCTTCAATCTCCTCTAGGCTCTGTAGTAGAAACATTGATTCTCTAGTTACTGCAAAGCCACAAACTGGCACAGAACCTAGGGCTGAAACAAGTCCATCAAACAGTCAGTTGATCTACAGAAGATTAAAATGGATAATAGTTTGTAATTTATCAACGCAAAAACAACAAAATATTTGCTAGTTCAAAAGCTTCACAAATAGCCACTAAGATGTGCTTGTTTTTCTACATTTCATGTAATATAAATTATTGGAGGGGTTTAGCTATTGGTCAGATTAACCATTTGTGATGGCCATTCTTATTATGTTTTGACATAGGCCAAATAATTAGGCTAAACAAATCTATCAATAATAAAATAATACATAATGTAAATAAAAGCAATCAATCAATAGATAATGAGAATAATCCGTTGCAGCATGATGGCTCAAAAAGCAGACTTTGATGATGTTCGTGACCTAGGATTGGTGACTGGTTCTCTTCCCTTGCAACCTGACTTGCGTTCTTCACCTCCACCCGGCCACATGTGCTTTCATTTAAAAGTCAATCAGTCTTGTTTCAAATGGTGAATATTCTTCAAATTCAGTCTCAGATCTCAATTCTTGTACAAACATGGATACAAACACAAACAGCCTACTTATACACATACACACATACACGTAGGCTATAGAGTAGGCTATGACCTAAATGCTGTCTCTCAGATTGTATCGTTTATGTGGTCTACTACAGCACAGACACGTACACAAAGTAACATGAACACACAAAGACACACAGAAGAGCTTATGAAAGTGAGATAGTGTACAGTACACAGTACAGTACACAGTACAGTACCCTACAGTAGAAGAGTAAATCTGAAGTCTGATGCTGCAGGCTGTGCAGAGCCGAGCATGGGTTCAGTGGGAGCCCA
This sequence comes from Poromitra crassiceps, assembly GCF_964638095.1. Classification (NCBI taxonomy): domain Eukaryota; kingdom Metazoa; phylum Chordata; class Actinopteri; order Beryciformes; family Melamphaidae; genus Poromitra; species Poromitra crassiceps. Next base: position 81,577 of record NW_028152136.1, read on the forward strand.
TGATAGTAGACAGACTGGACATCCATAGACTCTCAAGCCAGACTGTCTCTTATACATTCTTCGAATGCACCATATACAGTCTGTAGCCTACTTCATGCCCACAGAGCCTGGTCAGAGGAAGTTGGGGGGGGTGGGGCACTTCAGACCTGACTGGTGCCTTAGCTGCTCCACCACCAGCTTTGGCTGAATCATTCAGCTCCTTGACTCTAGTCGTGTCTCCATTACCCTCAGAAATGCGCAAAATCTAAATATCGCAATAGAAATTGGGTAATGGAAACACGTAAATTTCGAAAAACCTCCCAAATATTGCAAAAAGTTTTTGCGCTCTCATGAGGTGGTTTTTCAGACGTGTCGATATAGCAGTTTATCGCAAACATGTAATGGAAACACATTTTCCGCATTTGCACGTCATGTGACCCATCTTCTCCTTTGGAAAAGGAGCGGAAAATGAAAGTAAAATGAGGGAGAAAGGGTTCGATAAGCCGTGGCAAAACCTCCGCAGCAAGTGGAAAACTTTGAAGCAACGCTACCTAGCAGAAAGAAGAGTGTTGTGCAAAAGCGGAGCCGGGGAAAATAGATCATGTTTAATGGCAGAAATCGGTCCATGGTGAAAGGCTGCCTGTGTGCGCGCATTTGGCACAGTGGCGAGATGAGGGGATGAAAAGCACACACCGGTGCGGTGCTGCTGACTGAAGTGAATACAGTGACTGTGAGTAATACATTACACACGTTTCAGGTGCAATGTTATAATTATAATACACGACATTCTGATTATTGCACCAAATCAGCCTTTTCCCCCCTCCATCTCTAAATCGGACCAGTTGTATTAGGCTACCTTTTTTCCTCTCTCTGTTGCGCTCACTGCATTCACCGCAGCCAGCAACATGTTGCCACTCATTTTCTTTTGAATTGATAATCAGGCTCGTTTATATGCGTTGTAACTTCATGTTGTGATTTGCATTGACCATTGGTTGGATTTGAGCATGCAGAGGACGGCATATGGGGCAGATCCCTATGCGTAATCACTGTGGCAGCTGCTGGTAACGGGGAATTGCGTTCCAGGGGTGTGTGCCGTCACTCAACAACTTCAATGGAAACGCCTACAAGTCGCAATTGTACATTGTCGAAGTTGTAGAAATATTGCAAATATTTTGCAAAAAACTGTAATGGAAACACAGCTTCTGTCAGCGTAGCGTAGTGTGTTCAGGAGCAGAGTCGTGTAGATAGAAGAGTCCCGACATCTCCATTCACTCCAATGGACCAGTTTTTTTACTCCCAGGAAGTAAGCTTGTGGATTAAGCAGCACTGTCGAGTTGCAGCAAAATAGACAGTTTCTCCCCCCTTGAATCAAATTGTACATTATCAGCTTTATTTTAGCATGCAAACGTAGCGCGAGACCCATTCCTGGCTGTTCATTGGCTAATGAGTCTCGCATTTTGGTCCTCCGCTGACGCCACTCTCTCTCTAGAGGACACTAGACCGGAGGAATTAAGTTTGATGGTATTCGACTAATCACGACACATGTAAACAAAACCGATGCAGGTGATTGGAGAAACACTGGAGAAAGGCGGGACATCCGTTTGGACTAACTTTGCCCTGCGTGAAGTAAAGACGGGTAGGCGGAAGCATTTGAAAATTGCCGGAGCCGACGGGTCTGTTTTAAGAGACTAGGACATCCAGGGTCAAGGGTCAAGCTGTGGGCTAGCTAGGACATCCAGGGTCAAGGGTCAAGCTGTGGGCTAGCAGGGCTACTTGAGGCATTGTCATCAAAATTGGGCTGGTCAAAGTTGATAGGGCTGTGTGTGGAGTATGTGTTGGCAGAGTGTGGGGTCTGTAGCCATCATCACAGAGTAGGGCTCAATGGTGACCAGTGTTGGGCAAGTTACTTTCAAAATATAATATACTACATATTACTAGTTACTTTCATTGTAAAGTAATAAGTTACTTTACAATATTACTTTCTGTGTAGAGTAACTCGTTACTTATTACACTACTTTTGCATTACTTTTACCAAAACAACAGCAGCAGCAGAATGACATCGCCGCCCCGGAACCATCCTGACAAATAATTTCAACCAGTGTTCAAGTCAGTGGAAACAATCCAAAATTCTAAATGTTATTCTTTTCCTTTGTTATTGTCATCTATAGTGGTTATTTGCATAAAAGCACACAGTTTGATTAGGAAATGGTAAATGGTAAATGGTCTGCATTTATATAGCGCTTTACAGTCAGTAGGTACATTCACCCATTCATACACCGATGGCGGCAGGCTACCACACAGGGTGCTGGCACACCAACGGGAGCAATTTGGGGTTCAGTATCTTGCCCAAGGACACTTCGACATGCAGACTGGAGGAGCCGGGAATCGAACCACCGACCTCTTTTATCCAAAGTGATTAGTGGACGACCCGCTCTAGCTCCTGAGCTACAGCCGCGCCTGAAATGATTGTATCTTTATTTAAATGTGCTTTGATTTAATCAAATGTAACTCAATTTGTAACTTGAGTTACTTGACAAAGTAACTGGTATAATATTACTGAAATCCTATAAGTAATAAGTTATATTACTGAGTTACTGCTAAAAGTAATATATTACATGTGTGACCAGGTCAATATACTCGACAACGCCACCTGGGGAGTTGCACCCCAGGAATACCACTGACTTAAAACCAAATAGCACAGATTCAGTTACCAGGGAAGACAGAGACGTGTTTCTCCATAAAAACAAGAATTTTTGATCAAAAATAATAGGAGCTGCGGAAAAATAGTTATGCATGTAATAACACAGTCATAAACTGATTATAGAACGTTATATTTATTACAGCACAAACTCATTTTAATCATTTCCCAAAGTGGGATTAACAATGGACAATGGATAAAAACTAGCACAAGGAACAGAGCATAAATAAAATAGTGTAACGCTGCAGTGGGTGAGGGCCAATGTAGTTAAGAGGTAGATAAATAGGCAGAGCCCAGGGGGTGCAATTCTCACACTAGGGAACACAGCAAAAACACAGCAACCCACGGCAAACTTACTTCAACCACGGCAGAGAAAACTAGGGTGTTCAGCATGCAGTGAGGGGAAAGCTAACCCCTAACTTGTTGGCACTCACTCCACTGTAGGTCACTAGAGGAAGAGCTCCTAAAAGACAAATACCAGTTGGTTTACAACAAGGCCACAACAATGTAATGCAATAATATAGTAACCGTGATAATTTCTAATATAGGCAAAACAGCAGCATGGCAGAACCAGATATAACTGAGCTGACCACAGTCATACGCACAGGGAGTGGCAACCGCCAAACGAGCAGAGGGCCACCAGCCAAGGACTCACTGCAACGGATGTACTACCAACGAGGCAGGAGCATGGGCACAATCAGCAGGAGGCAAGGGTAACGACCAAGTGCAGCCAGGAGAATGGGGGTTCTGTGAGAACTCCTATTTATAGCACCTGGTGCCCATCAAATTGGATGATTGGTGTTACATGATTGGTGTTGCCATATAAGGGCTTTCCTGTTACCATATATGGCACGCAGTGCAGAGAAGTGGAGGCTGCCTCTCCCTGTCACAATCTTCCCCAGCTTTTTCGTCGTCGGCCCGACGATGCACTTAAGTCCAAGGCCTAAAGACAACAGAAACAGCATTAGCAGACCCAGGTACCCGGGAGTTCGTAGCCCCTCCCACCCTACTCCCCATTGACTCAGGCAGGTGGTGCACATTACGATGTCTTCCCGCCGTGGCCCGGGTGGTTCTTCGCATGGCCATGTCACTGGTACTTGGCTGGTCCTCCGCCACCGGGGTGGTGGTACTTGGCTGGTCCTCCGCCACCGGGGTGGTGGTACTTGGCTGGTCCTCCGCCACCGGGATGGTGGATAGGGGGCCCGCCTGTACTGGGGGACATGAGTGCACAGACGGTGATGGGGCACCCTGCGATTCAGGCCGGACGACCCACAGCTCACCTTCTTCAGCAGAGTTGTCCTCTTCTGACTCCATCTCAGGCGATTGTTCACTTGCATCCACAGGGTGGGCGCTAAAAGAGTGATCAAGGGGCAGACCTCCATGGTGAACTTTTAGCAATGTTCGGTTATAAAGAAAGAGTCCCGCACACCGTCCAAACTTGCAATTGTAGAGTTTATTCCGTGACGTTTCGGTCACCGACCTTTTTCAAACAAATGATTATTGACATAATGAAGCCGCTTAAATAAGGAGTGGCTGTTCTGTCACAGCCAATCAGAACTCCACACGAAGACGGGCTTGCAGCTCTGTCACAAGACAATCATTTCTAAAAGACAGACACTGAATTATATATAGAAAAATTAGAAAGTCTATGTTCATCAAACATTTGGAAATACATGAATAGATAGACTAAACAATGGATAAGAGTGAAGCTCATTTTAGGCACTAAATAGGGACAAATATAATAACTATAAGATCTGACCCGACTGTCTCCAATTAGGTCTACAGCAGCATGGTGCTTGCAGTAATAGGTTATAAAAGTCAAAGAATGTCTACCTCAGATAGCCTATATTTCTAAATGAGCTTCACAATACATAGAAAAGACATAGAAAAAACAAGAGGCAAATATCAAGGGACAATATATTTTTGTGTAGAACACAGAGGCCTTTAGAAAATATCATACATTTATACAAATGGACACAGTGGACCGGCTACAATGGCAAAAGAGCCTGGCCCTCTATGCCCAGAGTATACTTGCAGGATTTAGGCTCCTCGACAGAACAACCCTTAAGAAAAAATAGATAATTTTAAAATGAATATGGTAAAACATTTCATTACAAAAATAGAGAAATACCAGGGGAATCACAAGAACATGTTGAATAATAGTTCGTCATTGAGTCCTTTTGGTGCCAGAGTCTGTAAGGTGTGGATCCAGTAGGATTCTCGTTGTTTTAAGTGTTTATCATGGTCACCGCCTCTAGGTGGCAGGGTGACCAGCTCCATCCCACAGAAGCGCAAGGTGGAAATGTCATGGTGAGCGTCATTGAAGTGCACAGCAATGGGATAATCCCGATCATTTCTGCGAATTGTGCTTTTATGTTCACTGATTCTCTGTTTCAGTTTTCTCGTGGTTTTTCCAATGTAGGCTAGTCCACAGGGGCAGCGTATCATATAAATCACGTGTGTGGATGCACACGTGATTATGCTCTTGATGGGGTAAGTCCTACCTGTGTGAGGATGGGAAAACTGATTAGTTTTTATGGTATTATTACACTGTGCACAGCTGCCACATCGGTAGTTGCCATTGGGAAGAGGGTGCAAGCGTGTTTGTGTAAGTCCACTGGATCTTATCTTCGGTTTAAAATCGGCACGGACCACAAGATCCCTGATATTTTTCCCCCTTTTGCTAACAAAAAGCGGTGGATCAACAAAAATAGGAGAGAGTTCAGGGTCAGACTTCAAGATATGCCAATGTTTATTAAAAATCGATCGTATGGCAGTAGAGTGGGCTGAATATTGAGTGATGCACGTGACAGAGAATTTCTTTTGTCTTTTTGCACTCATTTTTAATAGATCAGAGCGTGTCTTTTTAAGAGACAAATCATAGGCTTGATCGACCCACGGAGGTGGATATCCCCGCTGTAGAAATCTATTTTTCATATCCACAGCCTTCTCTTTGAAGTCCTCCGTGAAGTGGCAGATCCTTCTCAGCCTATAAAATTGACTGATGGGGAGACCTTTTTTTAAAGGAGTAGGGTGAAAACTTGAAGCCGACAAGAGTGTTTTTATCAATCTCTTTCCTATATAAAGTTGTCAAAAGGGAGCCATTGTTATTTAAAACCCACATGTCTAAAAAGCTCACTTTGTCATAACTGTGGTTGGACGTGAATTGCAAGTTACAATCAAAGCTGTTAAGCAAAGTTACAAAATCTGCCAAGTCTTCAGGACCTCCATTATAAATACAAAATATGTCAGATCTTAGACAAGTGTGTATTCATATCTGAATTAAAGACATAATTTCTTTCAAAAAACCCAACAAATAAATTAGCATAATTTGGTGCACAAATGGTACCCATACTTGTGCCTGAGACCTGTAGAAAAAAATCATTTTCAAAGCTAAAATAATTGTATTTCATCACAAATTTAGCCAGGTCAGTTATAAGCTGGTTGGGGGGATTTGTTGTCCTGTCACGATCTTGTAGATAAAAATTTAGGGACTCCAAACCCCCTTCATGGGGAATGTTGGTATAGAGGCTCGTGACATCAAGGGTTAGCAGGAGGACATCTTCTGGTAAATGGTTAAGACACGAAATTTTCTCAATGAAGTCAGTGGAGTCCTTAATGTAGGCAGGCAGGGTTTGGACAAAAGGCTTAATATAAAAATCCACAAATTTCGATAAGGGAGACCAAAGGGAGTCTGTCTGTGCCACAATGGGGCGGCCTGGAGGGTTTGTGAGTGACTTATGCACTTTGGGCAAAGTGTAGATTACAGGCCGTATGGGATGCTTACAAAAAAGGAAATTAAATTCCGATTCGGAGATCCAGCCCCTCATTTTCGCGTCCTCAAGGTAAGTGAGGATTTCTTTTTGAAAGGAAAAGGTGGGATCATGATTGAACTTTTTGTAGAATTTTTTATTTGACAACTGAGAAACAATTTCTTATCTGTATTTTGCAGCATCCTGGACACAAATCCCACCCCCCTTATCTGCCGGTTTGATGACAATGTCTTTATCATTCATCAATTCATTTAGGGCAGCTCTTTCATTATTAGTTAGGTTAGGTGGGTTGATGTGTGGATCAGCAACTCTCTGCATGATTTCTTGTTCCACAATTCTACAAAAGGTGTTGATAGACGCATTATTAGTGTTAGGGCAGAATGTACTTTTGGCTTTGAAAACAGGAACATTAGAGTCAATAGTAGAATCTTTATTCTAAAGGCCTCTGTGTTCTACACAAAAATATATTGTCCCTTTGATATTTGCCTCTTGTTTTTTCTATGCCTTTTCTATGTATTGTGAAGCTCATTTAGAAATATAGGCTATCTGAGGTAGACATTCTTTGACTTTCATAACCTTTTACTGCAAGCACCATGCTGCTGTAGACCTAATTGGAGACAGTCGGGTCAGATCTTATAGTTATTATATTTGTCCCTATTTAGTGCCTAAAATGAGCTTCACTCTTATCCATTGTTTAGTCTATCTATTCATGTATTTCCAAATGTTTGATGAACATAGACTTTCTAATTTTTCTATATATAATTCAGTGTCTATGTCTTTTAGAAATGATTGTCTTGTGACAGAGCTGCAAGCCCGTCTTCGTGTGGAGTTCTGATTGGCTGTGACAGAACAGCCACTCCTTATTTAAGCGGCTTCATTATGTCAATAATCATTTGTTTGAAAAAGGTCGGTGACCGAAACGTCACGGAATAAACTCTACAATTGCAAGTTTGGACGGTGTGCGGGACTCTTTCTTTATAATTGATGGACATTTCTGTTCCTGTCCGACGCACCTGCCCGAAAAAGAGATGTGCGGAGCTCTCTTTCTAAAGCAATGTTCGGTTAACATGTTTTACCTTGTCCAAGTCGTCGATGGGTGCGATGGTATAGACCGATCCTCCCTCCTTGGGTGCCTTCAGGACCTGATACAACACAGAACTCCACAAATCTTGAATTTTGTTGCGGCCTCTCACACTGTGATCCCTCAGATAGACCCGCTGACCTTCTGGAATTGGGGCATCCCGTACCTTCTGGTCATGCCGTTCCTTGCGTCGATCCGCAGCGGCTCTCAAGCGTCCTCTGGCTCCATCAAATGCCACCTGGAGTCGTGTCTGATGTTCCATCACCCAGTCATGGACGCTACCCTCTGTGGGTTCCTCCACTCTGCCCAACAGAAAGTCAATTGGCAATATGGGGTCTTGGCCAAACATCAGATAAAAAGGGGACTCACCGGTGGATTGGTGGGCTGCTGTGTTGTAGGAGAAGACCACTTGTGGTAGGTAGGATGTCCAGTCTCTCTTCTTGGTCAGCGGCAGGGTACGCAGGAGGTTGTGTAGAGTCCGGTTGAAGCGCTCACACTGGCCATTCCCAGCTGGGTGGTAGGGTGGGGTGCGCGTTTTCTGAATGCCATAAAGGCTGCACAGTTGTTGGATGAGACCACTTTCGAAGTTTCTCCCCTGGTCAGAGTGTAGCCTTCCTGGTACCCCAAACTTATAAAACCATTCTTGGACCAGGACCTTGGCTACTGTGGAAGCCCGTTGGTCCCTGCAGGGGACTGCTTGGGTGTACTTGGAAAAGACATCCGTCATCACCAAGACATGCTCCCTCCCATCCTGAGAGGGCTCACGCAAGGTGAAATCGATGGCAAGGATTTGGTTCGGCTTGGAGGCCAGTAAGTGGCCCATGAACGTCCGTGCTTGAGGCTGGGTGTCCTTGGCTACCATGCACCGCTCGCACTCCTGACACCATTGTCTGACATCTTGAGACATGCTGGGCCAGTAGCACCTCTGCTGTACCAGCTCCATGGTCCGGTCAATGCCTTCATGCCCACGTTAATGTTGCTTGAGACATGCTGGGCCAGTAGCACCTCTGCCGTACCAGCTCCATGGTCCGGTCAATGCCTTCATGCCCACGTTAATGTTGCTTGAGACATGCTGGGCCAGTAGCACCTCTGCCGTACCAGCTCCATGGTCCGGTCAATGCCTTGATGTCCGCGTTAATGTTGCAGTTGCCGCAGTACCTCAGTCTTCAGAGTGTTGGGGAGGAGCAGCTGGAGAACCTCCTCTCCCCCATCAGACCGGAATGTCTGACGATAAAGCACCCCATCCTTCTCCAGGACACGATCCCGTTGCTGGAGGAGCCTGAGAACAGGTTTGGGGATTAGATGTCGTTCCTCGGCAGTGGGGCCCTTCTCCCGCCGCCAGAATCTCCGGAACTCACTGAGAATGGAGTCAGCTTCCTGCAAAATACGGAGGTCAGTGAAAGAATGCAAGGGTAGGGCAGAGATGGCAGCCTGAGTTACTGGAGGACCCTGTTCTGGGCGATGCGCCTGTTGTAATAGCTCTGGAAAAGGGGTACCGGGAACTAGTTCCCCCAGGGTTGACGTGGCATGGTCAGGTAGGTATTGCCTTGACAGCGCATCGGCGTTCCCATTACTTCGGCCCGACCGGTAGTTGATAATGTAGTGAAAGGCAGCAAGCTCGGATGCCCATCACTGCTCTGTGGCCCCCAGCTTGGCCGTGTTAAGATGGCTGAGAGGGTGGTTATCTGTATATACCATACATTTCTGGCCAAGCAAATACTCTCTAAACTTTTCAGTCATAGCCCATTTTAACGCCACAAACTCCAACTTCATGGAGCTGTAGTTGGTCATATTGCGTTCGGTGGGCTTAAGACCTCGGCTGGCGTAAGCTATGGGCCTAATCTTCCCCTCCTGCTCCTGGGAAAGAACTGCCCCCAACCCACCGTAGCTAGCGTCCACCTCGAGAATAAAGGGAAGGGAGAAGTTAGCATAAGCCAACACTGGGGCTGACACTAACCTGCCTTTGATGCCTTCAAAGCTCTATTCACATTCTTCGGTCCATACCTCCTGTAGTCGCCTCCCCGATCCCCTTTTGGTTTTTGTTCCAGTCAGCATGGCCACGAGTTTGTGTAGAGGAGCAGCCAGCTTGGCAAACCCCTCTACAAAACGCCTGTAATAACTGGCAAAACCTAGAAATGACCTCAGTTCAGAGGCATGTTTTGGCCGTTGCCAGTTGGCGACAGCCTCAATTTTGTCCGGGTCAGTCGACACCCCAGGACTGGAGATTACATGGCCCAGGTACTTTACCTTCTTTTTGAAGAAGGCACACTTCTCCAGCTTGACTTTGAGGCCTTCCTGCTTCAGTCGCCCCAGCACAGCATCAAGGCGCTCCACCTGCTCGTCTACAGTGGAAGAGAACACTACAACATCGTCCAAGTACAATAACAAAGAGTTGCAGTGTTGAGCCCCGAACATCCGCTCCATTAGCCTCTGGAATGTACTTGGAGCGTTGCACAGCCCAAAGGGCATTCGATTCCATTCGAACAGGCCAAAGGGGGTGCAAAAGGCGGTCTTTGATTTATCCTCCTCGGCTACTGGCACCTGGTTGTACCCGCTGGCGAGGTCCATGGTGGAGAACCATTGGGCTCCGGACAGTGCATCTAAGGATTCCTCAATGCGAGGCAACGGGAATGCATCCTTCCGGGTCCTTTGGTTCAAGTGCCGGTAGTCTACACACAGGCGAAGGCTACCATCTTTTTTCTTCACCAAGACAATCGGAGAGGCATAGGGGCTACTACTCTCCCGGATAACCTGGGTCTCCAACAACTGGTGTATATGGGCTTTTACCGACTCATATTCAGAGGGGGGTATACGCCTATACCTCTGTCGCACTGGTGTATCATCCACTAAAGGAATGTGTTGTGCTATAAGGTTGGTACACCCTAGGTCACCTTCATGGGCTGAAAATACTGACTTGTATTTCTGCAACAAGGACCTTACTTTCCCCTGTTCGTGAGCTGTGAGTGCAGATAGATCAATAGCCTCAATATGGTCTTCACTTGGGCTACTGGCAGTCTGAGAAGAAACTGTAGCAGGGACACCTTCACTGACCTCACAAATGCCTGGCGGTAGACTCACAAGGTGTGCCTGACTTAGGGTGCCAAGAAAAACACGTGGGTAAAGCAAAGCCTCAGTAACCCCTACGTTGACTATTGGGATATAAGCTGTACCTCGAGTCACCTTAACCACCACGGGATATGCCAACAAACCAGCTGGCACACCATTACTAGGGGGCTCGAAAAACACAGTGTCACAGGACTCAAAATGACGCAGGGAACATGTGGTGGCTACCATCTTCAAAGTACCAGCAGGAATGCGAGAGACCCTCCCGCCCCTCGCCCTTACCCCACCAGAATAACCTGGGGGAGTTAAGATTTGGGCCTGGTGGCACTGTTGCAAAGCTTGTTTCCAGGAGTTGGAAGCCTGGTTGACTGGGGCCAAATCAAAAAGAGCAGTACCATGTTGTCCAAATAACTCGTGGTAACATTCCTTAATGATGTTCATACCCATAACACCCGGGGCCCCCGGCTTTTGGGCACAGTTGGGGGGGTCTCTAACCACCAGCACCCCACGGCTTGGAAGTATCTTGCCAAGGACCTCAATGTCAAGTTTGAGGTAACCTACATAAGGGATGTCGAGGCTGTTAGCAGCCCGGAGCTGCAACCACTGGCAGGACTTAAGTTTCTCGTGACCCCATGGCTCAAAGTTTTTCAAAAAGAAGCTTTCAGTAATAGTGGACACCATAGACCCTGTGTCTAACAAACATGAGACCCCAACCCCTCCCATTTCAACCATCACATAAGGACATGCACTTAACAGACTGGTTGTGGTGTTTTGACTCACCACAGAGGTAGTACTTGAGCCAGCAAGGCCCCCTTCTGAACTGTGGCTCCTCAGGTCAGAGGGGGTCAGTTTTCCGACGGCTGACTGGAGGCTTGGGACGTACTTGTCTGAAACTGAGAGGCCTGGGGACGAGAGGAATGGGCCCGGGGATGAGAGGACTGGGGACGAGAAGACTGGGCCTGGAAAGGGACTCGTTCATTATCACATTCCCTAGCAAAATGGCCTGGTCGTTGGCACCTCCTGCAAATGATAGGACCATCACGGTTGAATGGTGCATGCCTGGGCGGGTTCTGGAGAAGAGCAAAACTTTGAGTAAGCTGATGAAGTTGCTCTTGTTGTTTGAGCGCTCCCACCTAATAGCCTCCCCACGAATGTCTAACAAGGTGTAGGTTGGATGCCGGCGAACTAACTGCTTCAGCTCCCTACGAAGGGCACAATCATTAACATATTCGACGAACTGATCGCGCAGCAGAACCTCAGAGTTAGGCATGCCATTAGGGGCCCTGGTCACTACCTTTTCCATGAGACACAACAAGGCGTGGGAAAATTCCTGTAAAGTCTCCCCCTCCTGCTGCTTTCTCGAGAAAAAGTTCTCCTGTAAGGAAATGTATGATTGAGAACATCCATACAGTTCTTTAAGTATGGCCAAGATCTGCTCGGGGCTCTGCCTCTCTGCTGTCGACCGGTACTTTATCTCCTCTTTTGCCTCTCCTTCTAGATGGTCATAAATAAAAAACGCTTGGTCAATACTAGATAGGTGGCGTGCACGCATGTTGGACTGGACCTCCTCTTCCCACTCAGTTATACCTATGCCTGTTTTACCTCTAAACAAAGGACACTTCCTTTCTCTAGGGACATAAACAAGTCGCTCTGTTACTGGGACATTAACACTAGAGGGGGGTCTGGAAACCTGAGGGTTTACATCAGAGCGAGATAGCTCACCTTCTACAGACGGCGATGATGCCCTAGAGCTAGCTTCAGAAGTAACTTGTTCCTGCAAACGTTGATTGTCTGCTTTTAGCTGCTTAACCATCTCCCTCAACTCATCTAGCTCTTCGGCCATACTGACCAAGTTAACTGGGAAAAGTGGAGACAAAATAGATGCGTGGTGATGTTCTCAGGTCCACAGCACCATGGCTTGAAGGGTGAAGCTCTCCTGGGTCCTCCACACACCAGCTGCTGTTTTGCCTCTCCAAACACTAAAATACAACAGTCTAAGAACAGTGAAATGCTTACCATACATACAAACAGCCTTACACCAACTGGTATCAAAAGAAAGAGGAAACAGGTCTCTGCTTTTACAATTTGGATCCTGCCGACCAACGCCAGAATGTGACCAGGTCAATATACTCGACAACGCCACCTGGGGAGTTGCACCCCAGGAATACCACTGACTTAAAACCAAATAGCACAGATTCAGTTACCAGAGAAGACAGAGACGTGTTTCTCCATAAAACCAAGAATTTATTTGATCAAAAATAAAAGGAGCTGCGGAAAAAGAGTTATGCATGTAATCACAGTCATAAACTGATTATAGAACGTTATATTTATTACAGCACAAACTCATTTTAATCATTTCCCAAAGTGGGATGGACAATGGATAAAAACTAGCACAAGGAACGGAGCATAAATAAAATAGTGTAATGCTGCAGTGGGTGAGGGCCAATGTAGTTAAGAGGTAGATAAATAGGCAGAACCCAGGGGGTGCAATTCTCACACTAGGGAACACAGCAAAAACACAGCAACCCACGGCAAACTTACTTCAACCACGGCAGAGAAAACTAGGGTGTTCAGCATGCAGTGAGGGGAAAGCTAACCCCTAACTTGTTGGCACTCACTCCACTGTAGGTCACTAGAGGAAGAGCTCCTAAAAGACAAATACCAGTTGGTTTACAACAAGGCCACAACAATGTAATGCAATAATATAGTAACCGTGATAATGTCTAATATAGGCAAAACAGCAGCATGGCAGAACCAGATATAACTGAGCTGACCACAGTCATATGCACAGGGAGTGGCAACCGCCAAACGAGCAGAGGGCCACCAGCCAAGGACTCACTGCAACGGATGTACTACCAACGAGGCAGGAGCATGGGCACAATCAGCAGGAGGCAAGGGTAACGACCAAGTGCAGCCAGGAGAATGGGGGTTCTGTGAGAACTCCTATTTATAGCACCTGGTGCCCATCAAATTGGATGATTGGTGTTGCCATATAAGGGCTTTCCTGTTACCATATATGGCACGCAGTGCAGAGAAGTGGAGGCTGCCTCTCCCTGTCACACATGTAATATGTTACTTTTACAATGAGTTACCCCCAAGTTCACACTTGGTTAAGACTAATATCCAGGGGGTTCTTCATCAGCTATCTGTGAAGAGATACAAACATGATTATTATAAAGTGTGAAGTTGAGTGGTGGTGGCAGACTATCGCCATGGGTACATCTGTTAGAATGCAGGTTGAAATGATTGTCCAGGAAACTTCTTTATAAACAAGTTGACAGTATTTATTTTCTGATGGATTGACAGGGGAAACACATGGGGGGGAAACACACATGGGCTGCCTTGTCTGTAACACAAATAAACAAACATGATTAGAAAAACATAACTCTAACCCACATGAATTAGGACAACTAAAGAGTAAAAGTATAACCAACTACCAGGAATGGTAATAGGAATTAGGATAAATAAACAAACTTATATATTAACAGAGTAAACAATTAAAGATAACTAAAGAGAGAATAAGACTAACAGAATAAAACATAAGGCTTACCCGTGTTGCTTGTGCTCTGGCCGCCCCATGCAAGGAAGTGATTGAGGGGAGTGCAGACTCTAAATAATGAGTGAGGGAACCCAGGTGGGGCAATCAGGGAAGGGACCAACAGGTGAACATCATAAGTAATCAGTGAGGTGTAAAGCTAAAGAAATAAGTGAGAAAAAGGAAGTGAACCAAGTGAGGAGGGGAAGAGGAAAAGTAAAATATGTAAAGTAAAAGCTAATAATTCATAACAATGATTTAAGAGCAACATACTCTATGATCTCCACATTTAACATAATAAAAACAACGCCACCAGCGCCCAACTGAGCAATATGTGCCGAGAGCTTCAAACATGGTAAAATAATTAAAATGTCACTCAGCATGTTTGGTTAGGATCAAAATAAGGAGTCTTGCTGATGCTTTATTCCTTGGGTCAAAGCATAGCAGACCAAATTGTAGGATCTCATTGAGGGGGAAAACAATCCTATTCAACCTCTCTACCACATGCCTCGTTATGCAGTCGCTATATTGAGTTAGTGGTAAGGTTATAACCTGCCATTGTAACATAACCTGGATACTCAAATTATTTATGACTTCAATGAAAAATGCAGAAGTCACCAAAGATCATGTTAGTCTTATACTGTAGTGCAGGACTTATTGTATGTATGTATGTATTGTAGTACAATACATGCGGTATGTTGTGCCTACCCCACACTACAGGATTTTCAAATCCTTGAAGATTATAAAAATCTTGAGAGGGTTTGATTTCTATGTGAAGATCAAAGTGGAGAGGAATTTGTTCTGTCAGTTTAAGGAAATTATCAAATGCACAGATTTACTCTGATACTCACACGGCACTCAACATGCACGAGCCCCAGGTATTAACATGTAGCGTGTCTCGACTCTGTATATCCTTTGGATCCTGTCCAGGGCCTTGGGACGCTTCCTCACCTCCTGAAAACACCCAGAGAGACATTTATTAATATTAAAATTTACAAAAAGTACTTGTCTGTCCCCAAATTATTTATTTGGTTGTAGCATAGCGATAATTTCTTTCAATTAGGTTGAAGTTTGTGATCATAATCTAGGGGTGTATGGTAGGCACAGACCAGAGCCCGTTGCTAGTCATTATGTAACCTCACTGGAATCAGTTAATAGTCACATGTAAAAATATTGCTCAACACATTCTAAAGACACTAAACTGGCCAATATTTAAGGAACAATTAAATTTTAATAACACACAACAAGATTGAATTAAAAAACAGTACATAAAACATTTTCAGAAAAAAAGATACAAATAAAATAAAATAATCAAATCAAGGATACAATGTAAAAGTTAACCTACAATATAAATATATATAATATAAGAATAAAAGAATAAAAGAATAACAAACTAAAACTAGAATGTCTACATTTCCCCCTACAATTAGGGGGACTAAGTAGTTATGGGCTTCAAGTTTATAATTGAATTGACATTGTAGCCGCTACCATTTCAATGGCTCTGAGGGGGTCTACAATGTCTTGGGAGTTTGTCCTTTCTCAGAACCCAGTCTGGCGCAAATCTGAAAAACAAAAAACTCTCCAGTTCGCTACAGCCATTGTATCCGCGTGTATCGTGCGTGAGGAAAACACGAGTTGATCTGTTCTTGCAAAAAGCTCAAACGATAGTACCAAATGCATCTCGATTTGTTTTTCCTGGTTCACACCGCGGTCGCATTGTAGTACGTCATCGACATGGCACGCCCACTCACTCAGGGGATTGGCTACTGGCCAGACTCTAGAGGGGAGGGGGGACCACTCCGCCCCTGTGTGTACCTTGCCCCCTTGTCTTACCTGCGGATAAGAGGAGGGTTGCGGGGAGTGCGCAGAGCTCACCAAAATGTGTTCATACATACACCGCCATCCGGATGCCCTCTAGATGACTCCCGAATTCCAAGGCATGTCTGAAAGCGGCTTCAGTGTGAGACACAGAGATGTACCCAGGTCAGCTGTGTGGAGAGGTCTGTGTCTGTATGTGAGAGACAGAGATAAACACGATTTTTTTTAAACACGATTAAACACGATTTTTAAACACGATTTCAGACGGCAGCCTGTCTTTATTGTCACACGAACACACTACAACACATGCATGAACACACTACAACACATGCATGAACACACTACAACACATGCATGCGGCCACTACACACACTCATGCTGACGGTGGCCGGTGAAATATGTCCTCTGCATTTGACCCATCCAGGCTTGTCCTTTCCTCCAGGGGGGCAGGCCAGGAGCAGTGGTCGCTATTTCTTTCCGGCGCCCGGGGACCATCATTGGACCATCATTGGACCAACTTCAGATGTTGTCGTCACTGGTCGGATGACGATCTTCTGCATGTTTTTAGTGGGGGGGTTACGTATGTATGGAGGAACCCCCTGGGGGGTACGGGGAGAACATGAAAACTCCACACAGAAAGGCCCTTTCGACGAGATAGCCCACCTGGGCAGTAGGCACTGAAGATATGGGGGGGTCACAACTCCAGCACCCACAGCGTCCCAGGTGGGAATCGAACCCAGGACCTTCGAGCTGTGAGGCGACAGCGCTTACCACTGCACCACCACTACCTTGATACAATGGTAGAGACAAGCAGAGAGAAAAACAAAGCTTGAAGGACAATACGTGTGTGCTTGTGACTCTGTGTGTGTTTGGTTGTGTGAGACAAATACAGTAGAGAGGAAGTGTGTGTGTGTGTGTGTGTGTGTGTGTTGTCGGGCGCGGCCAGGGATTTTGGGCCCCATGAAAGGATGCCATATCGTGCCCAACGGCAATTTTTTTGGGCCATTTGAAGCCCGATTTGGAGGAATATCTCATTTTAAATTAATATTCAGATTAAACTATTGTAATGTCATTATTTGCCCTTTCTCACTCACCTCCATATCATCTATACCAGCTCTCCTTGCCCTGTTGAATCATCATGCTGTCTGTCTCTCTCTCCCTCTTTGCTCTGAATACCCCAGAGTGAACAAAGAAATACTATCAGTAAACTAATGACTTAGAAAGAATATTGATACACATATGGAGTCCAACAGGAGTCTGTTGTAGGCCAGGGACAACTGATTTAGTATGAATGGCTTGCAAAAAAAATCCCTGCATTGATTAAATATTGGCTAGAAGAGGAGCGAAATGTAAACACTCAGAATTTTCTGTGAATCGTCCACGGTTTCCTATACAATACTGTGTGTGTGTGTGTGTGTGTGTGTGTGTGTGTGTGTGTGTGTGTGTGTGTGTGGGGTCATGGGAGAGAGAGAGCGTGCTGAGGACAGGGGCAGCTGTAGTGTAGTTAATGAGGCCTACAGTCAAAAGCCCAGTGTGAGTGCTCTCTCTCTCCCTCTCTCTCTCTCCCACTCTCTCTCCCTCTCTCTCTCTCGCTCTCTCTCTCTCTCCCCCTCTCTCTCTCTGTCTCCATGTGTGTGTGTGAGAGTGAGGTGAGTTACCCAGTGTGCAGTCTAGCTTGACCCTCAGTAAGCCTGTCACCTGGAACCAATGGGCCTCAGAGAAAGAGAGAGAGAGAGAGTAAAAAAAAGGCGGTGCCTCTCACTCAACCGTATAACTGGAGCAGTCCTTCAGCATGGCTGCTAACAAGCTCGCTCTCTCTCTCTCTCTCTCTCTCTCTCTCTCTCTACCCACCCCTCACTTCCTCTCTCTACAGAGCATCCTGGCACCTTAATCACCAGAGTGTGTGCGCACATCAGCCAGATTACCATAGGAGACGCCTCGCAAGAGAGCTTCTGATTAAAACCCCAAGGAGAGAGAGAGAGAGACAGACAGAGAGGGAGAGAGAGAGGGGGGAGGGAGGTGGAGAGAGAGACGACAGACAGAGAGGGAGAGAGAGAGGGGGGAGGGAGGTAGAGAGAGAGACAGAGAGAGGGGGGAGAGAGAGAGAGAGTTCATCTTGGCCTCTGGTGAGACAAGCTCCAGCTTATCACAGCTCAGCCCCACAGGGGACTGAGTTGACAGGTGATATGAAGTCGACTGTGTTGTCCACCCTTCATAGCAGCTAGCTAGGCTAACTGCTCTCTTTAGCCCTATTCCAAACCGCTCCCTATAACAGAAATAGTGGACTATATAGTGTATTGGCCATTTTGTACTATTGTCAGAATCCTCACCTATTAATTTGATTCACTATATAGTCAACTGTAAGATACCCACAATGCAGATCCATTTCTAGTGAACAGAGAATGTGCCCGACACTTTCTCCCATATACCACAATGCAGTCGTTTTTACCGAAGGAGAAAAAGAGTGAGGTAGGCAAGTGTCCGAAACTCATTGGATCGTCCCCCATATAAATTAGTTCACCATATGATCAACACTGAATAGTGATTGAGTGAATGAGTGAACCATTCTGAACATGGCTTTTGCCACGTTTGGTCGCTAACAACAAAGCTAGCATTGTGTTAGAATAGACCTCCGTATAGGCCTGGTGCCAGAACGTTTTCTATTTATGATGTTCAGACAACACTAATGGGCTGAGGGAGGAGAGGGAGGAGAGGGATGCTGGGAAACATGTCATGTAATGGCTTCTTCTGGTGACTTTGCCAGTGGAGAGGTCTAGCTCTGGCACAGCAGAGGTCCCCCTGGTGTAGGAGCCGTCTCGGTGGCAGAGCTCCACCGTGGGCCTGCCTTGCCTGTCATGCAGTGGCGGACTGCATAATCGGGCACGTCGGGCAAATGCCCGGTGGCCTGGCCTGAATTTTTTTTTTTTTTTTTTTTTTGGTGCCCGCAGTCAGGCCACTCACTGAACAGCAGGCCAGGCACCGCCTACTGGTTTACTAGTGGTTTTATTACTTTATTCAGGGTTAAAGTGGGTGCATCTCATTGTAAAATTGGACTCGGCCCAAATTGGGCTTCAAACGGCCCAAATTGGGCTTCAAACAGCCCAAATCTTTCGCTGCCGCCCTTCGGACGCCGGCACGCGCGTCGGCCCGTATCGGCCTGGCCTGCTTGGTATCTAATGCCCGGCCTGAATTATGTCCCAGTCCGCCCCTGCTGTCATGAAATAAAGGTTGAGGGGCTTTTGAAAGCAGAGTGTATGGTGGCGGGATTTGGAGGGCAGATCTGTCTGTCAGCCTGGGAGAGTAGGACCCTAACAGCCTGGAGGGAGAGTAGGACCCTAACAGCCTGGAGGGGGAGTAGGACCCTAACAGCCTGGAGGGGGAGTAGGACCCTAACAGCCTGGAGGGGGAGTAGGACCCTAACATCCTGGGAGAGTAGGCCCCTAACAGCCTGGAGGGGGAGTAGGACCCTAACAGCCTGGAGGGGGAGTAGGACCCTAACAGCCTGGGGGGACAGTAGGACCCTAACATCCTGGGAGAGTAGGCCCCTAACAGCCTGGGACAGTAGGACCCTAACATCCTGGGAGAGTAGGACCCTAACACCCTGGGAGAGTAGGCCCCTAACAGCCTGGAGGGAGAGTAGGACCCTAACAGCCTGGGGGGACAGTAGGACCCTAACAGCTTGGAGGGGGAGTAGGACCCTAACAGCCTGGGGGGACAGTAGGACCCTAACATCCTGGGAGAGTAGGCCCCTAACAGCCTGGGACAGTAGGACCCTAACAGCCTGGGAGAGTAGGACCCTAACAGCCTGGGAGAGTAGGACCCTAACAGCCTGGAGGGAGAGTAGGACCCTAACAGCCTGGAGGGAGAGTAGGCCCCTAACAGCCTGGGACAGTAGGACCCTAACATCCTGGGAGAGTAGGACCCTAACATCCTGGGAGAGTAGGACCCTAACAGCCTGGGAGAGTAGGACCCTAACAGCCTGGAGGAAGAGTAGGCCCCTAACACCCTGGGAGAGTAGGCCCCTAACAGCCTGGAGGGAGAGTAGGCCCCTAACAGCCTGGGAGAGTAGGACCCTATAACAGCCTGGAGGAAGAGTAGGCCCCTAACACCCTGGGAGAGTAGGCCCCTAACAGCCTGGAGGGAGAGTAGGCCCCTAACAGCCTGGGAGAGTAGGACCCTAACAGCCTGGGAGAGTAGGACCCTAACAGCCTGGGAGAGTAGGACCCTAACATCCTGGGAGAGTAGGACCCTAACAGCCTGGGAGAGTAGGACCCTAACACCCTGGGAGAGTAGGCCCCTAACAGCCTGGAGGGAGAGTAGGCCCCTAACAGCCTGGGAGAGTAGGACCCTAACATCCTGGGAGAGTAGGACCCTATAACAGCCTGGGAGAGTAGGACCCTAACACCCTGGAAGAGTAGGCCCCTAACAGCCTGGAGGGAGAGTAGGACCCTAACATCCTGGGAGAGTAGGACCCTAACATCCTGGGAGAGTAGGCCCCTAACAGCCTGGGAGAGTAGGACCCTAACAGCCTGGGAGAGTAGGACCTAACATCCTGGGAGAGTAGGACCCTAACACCCTGGGAGAGTAGGACCCTAACAGCCTGGAGGGAGAGTAGGCCCCTAACAGCCTGGAGGGGGAGTAGGCCCCTAACAGCCTGGAGGGAGAGTAGGCCCCTAACAGCCTGGAGGGGGAGTAGGACCCTAACAGCC
This sequence comes from Poromitra crassiceps, assembly GCF_964638095.1. Taxonomy (NCBI): domain Eukaryota; kingdom Metazoa; phylum Chordata; class Actinopteri; order Beryciformes; family Melamphaidae; genus Poromitra; species Poromitra crassiceps. The sequence goes on from NW_028152136.1 coordinate 102,233, forward strand.
TGGAGGGGGAGTAGGACCCTAACAGCCTGGAGGGAGAGTAGGCCCCTAACAGCCTGGGAGAGTAGGACCCTAACAGCCTGGAGGGAGAGTAGGCCCCTAACAGCCTGGGAGAGTAGGACCCTAACATCCTGGGAGAGTAGGACCCTAACACCCTGGGAGAGTAGGACCCTAACAGCCTGGAGGGAGAGTAGGCCCCTAACAGCCTGGAGGGGGAGTAGGACCCTAACAGCCTGGAGGGAGAGTAGGCCCCTAACAGCCTGGAGGGGGAGTAGGACCCTAACAGCCTGGAGGGGGAGTAGGACCCTAACAGCCTGGAGGGAGAGTAGGCCCCTAACAGCCTGGGACAGTAGGACCCTAACATCCTGGGAGAGTAGGACCCTAACACCCTGGGAGAGTAGGACCCTAACAGCCTGGAGGGAGAGTAGGCCCCTAACAGCCTGGAGGGGGAGTAGGACCCTAACAGCCTGGAGGGGGAGTAGGACCCTAACAGCCTGGAGGGAGAGTAGGCCCCTAACAGCCTGGAGGGGGAGTAGGACCCTAACAGCCTGGAGGGGGAGTAGGACCCTAACAGCCTGGAGGGGGAGTAGGACCCTAACAGCCTGGGGGGAGAGTAGGACCCTAACAGCCTGGAGGGGGAGTAGGACCCTAACAGCCTGGGGGGAGAGTAGGACCCTAACACCCTGGGAGAGTAGGACCCTAACAGCCTGGGACAGTAGGACCCTAACAGCCTGGGGGGAGAGTAGGACCCTAACAGGCGGGGACAGTAGGACCCTAACAGCCTGAAGGGAGAGTAGGACCCTAACAGCCTGGGAGAGGACCCTAACAGCCTGGGGGGAGAGTAGGACCCTAACAGGCGGGGACAGTAGGACCCTAACAGCCTGAAGGGAGAGTAGGACCCTAACAGCCTGGGAGAGGACCCTAACAGCCTGGGGGGAGAGTAGGACCCTAACAGGCGGGGACAGTAGGACCCTAACAGCCTGGGGGGAGAGTAGGACCCTAACAGCCTGGGGGGAGAGTAGGACCCTAACAGCCTGGGAGAGTAGGACCCTAACAGCCTGGGGGGAGAGTAGGACCCTAACAGCCTGAAGGGAGAGTAGGACCCTAACAGCCTGGGAGAGGACCCTAACAGCCTGGGGGGAGAGTAGGACCCTAACAGGCGGGGACAGTAGGACCCTAACAGGCGGGGACAGTAGGACCCTAACAGGCGGGGACAGTAGGACCCTAACAGGCGGGGACAGTAGGACCCTAACAGGCTGGGAGAGTAGGACCCTAACAGGCGGGGACAGTAGGACCCTAACAGGCAGGGACAGTAGGACCCTAACAGGCTGGGAGAGTAGGACCCTAACAGGCTGGGACAGTAGGGCCCTAACAGGCTGGGAGAGTAGGACCCAGAGCCGTATAATAGAAGAGTTCCGACATCTCCATTCACTCCAATGGACCAGTTTTTTTCCAGGAAGTAGAAAGTGGAACTCTTCAGTAAAAAAAAGCAGCACTGTCGAATTGCATCAAAATAGACAGTGTTGTACTTTGAAAGGGTTTTTCATCCCTTGAAATGAATCAAATTGTACATTATCGGCTTTATTTTAGCATGGAAAAGTAGCGCGAGACCCATTCCTGGCTGTTCATTGGCTAATGATTCTTGCATTTTGGTCCTCCGCTGACGCCACTCTCTTACTAGAGGACACTAGTAGGACCCTAACAGGCGGGGACAGTAGGACCCTAACAGGCAATCAGAGTGGAGGAGGGTGTGTGTATGAGGGCATCCATCATAATATTGCCTGCCCAAGGGGCAGTTTCTCACACACTCGAGTTATAGAGATAGAGTTATAGAGATAGAGTTATAGATATAGAGTTATAGAGATATAGAGTTATAGAGATATAGAGTTATAGAGTTATAGAGATAGAGTTATAGAGATAGAGTTATAGAGATAGAGTTATAGATATAGAGTTATAGAGATATAGAGTTATAGAGATATAGAGTTATAGAGTTATAGAGATAGAGTTATAGAGATAGAGTTATAGAGATAGAGTTATAGAGATATAGAGTTATAGAGTTATAGAGATATAGAGTTATAGAGATAGAGTTATAGAGATAGAGTTATAGAGATATAGAGTTATAGAGATATAGAGTTATAGAGATATAGAGTTATAGAGATATAGAGTTATAGAGTTATAGAGATAGAGTTATAGAGATAGAGTTATAGAGATAGAGTTATAGAGATATAGAGTTATAGAGATAGAGTTATAGAGATATAGAGTTATAGAGATATAGAGATATAGAGTTATAGAGATAGAGTTATAGAGATAGAGTTATAGAGATAGAGTTATAGAGATATAGAGTTATAGAGATATAGAGTTATAGAGTTATAGAGATAGAGTTATAGAGATAGAGTTATAGAGATAGAGTTATAGAGATATAGAGTTATAGAGATAGAGTTATAGAGATATAGAGTTATAGAGTTATAGAGATATAGAGATATAGAGTTATAGAGATAGCAGCAGCGACAGAAGCTGCACACTGTCACTCAGAAATGTGTGTGCACAATAATACACACAAACAAGAGTGCGCATGCACACGTGCACAAAATCCACACATGCATCCGTGTGCGTGCGCGCACACACACACACACACACACACAGACACAGAGACACACATACGCACACACTCTTTCCCCCTCAAACACTGCTTCACCAGTACACCCCTCAGACACACACCACTAACCCCTTCAGTGTTTCTCACACACACACACACACACACACACACACACACACTGCCATAGCTTGCCTCCCGCTATTCCCTGAGCAGCAGCGGTAGTAGGAAGGCAGGGTACAGTGTGTAGTACAGTGTGTAGTACAGTGTGTAGTACAGTGTGTACAGTGTGGTGTGGTGTGTGCTGGTGTGTGTGTGTGTGTGCTGAGAGGAGCGGTCCAGTCTAGACGGAGGCGATAGACATCTCATTAGGCTCTCGCTCGCTCTCTCTACAGCAACCCGCCGGCCAGCAGCCTGTCACAGAGAGAGAGAGAGAGAGAGAGAGAGAGAGAGAGACTGGAGAGAGAGAGAGAGAGAGAGAGACTGGAGAGAGAGAGACTGGAGAGAAAAGTGGGAGCTGGGGGGAGAGACAAGATGAGAAAACCAGGAGAGGGGGAGAGAGAGAAAAAGAGGGAGTGACAGAGGGAAAATGATAATAACAATGATAATAGCAATAATAGTCTTGATCGTCCAGGAGGCCCACTCCCGGAGGCTCTCTCTCTCTCTCTCTCTCCCTCTGCCTCCCCCCCCCCCTGTTTCACTCTTAATTAATTTCTCACTAGTCACTGGAGCCCAGAGCTGCAGCAGCAGCTCTCCTCAGCCGGCCTCTGAGACGACTGAGTGTTCTCAGATCAGTGCTCTCCATCCCCCTGCGTCATCTCTGAATGTATTACATCTGGCCTCAGATCAGTTTCCCAAGCTATGCTGTCTGTGACATTGCCATAAGGTGTGACGCCCCCCACATCCCCCTCGCTACACTTATTAAGATCAGTTTCACTTCTCCACGTCACCGTTAGGGCTGTTCTAAGATCAGTTTCACTTCTCCACGTCACCGTTAGGGCTGTTCTAAGATCAGTTTCACTTCTCCACGTCACCGTTAGGGCTGTTCTAAGATCAGTTTCACTTCTCCACGTCACCGTTAGGGCTGTTCTAAGATCAGTTTCACTTCTCCACGTCACCGTTAGGGCTGTTCTAAGATCAGTTTCACTTCTCCACGTCACCGTTAGGGCTGTTCTAAGATCAGTTTCACTTCTCCACGTCACCGTTAGGGCTGTTCTAAGATCAGTTTCACTTCTCCACGTCACCGTTAGGGCTGTTCTAAGATCAGTTTCACTTCTCCACGTCACCGTTAGGGCTGTTCTAAGATCAGTTTCACTTCTCCACGTCACCGTTAGGGCTGTTCTAAGATCAGTTTCACTTCTCCACGTCACCGTTAGGGCTGTTCTAAGATCAGTTTCACTTCTCCACGTCACCGTTAGGGCTGTTCTAAGATCAGTTTCACTTCTCCACGTCACCGTTAGGGCTGTTCTAAGATCAGTTTCACTTCTCCACGTCACCGTTAGGGCTGTTCTAAGATCAGTTTCACTTCTCCACGTCACCGTTAGGGCTGTTCTAAGATCAGTTTCACTTCTCCACGTCACTGTTAGGGCTGTTCGCTCCTGTCGGTCCAATTACATGTAGGCTTCAGAGGGCTCAGCTGTCTGTCCTCCTTTTCACTGTGGGGCAAATTTCAAGTCAAATGGCCTCTGCGCTCCAATCAGATTCAGACAAACGAGCCGTGCCGTCTGCTCTGCCTATCTGAGTGAAATCAAAATGAGCAAAACCACAAAGGAAAGAAACTGTCAAAAAGTGAGAGCATCCAGAATGGTTGTGGATGTGAAATGCTATGGGCCTGTCCCATGTAGGCTACCTTCCTATAGAGACACTGCATGAAATAGGCCACGCCCATCACGGGGGAAAAGCTCCGTTCATTTCCACACACCAGCATCATTTTCCTTGAATTAAACATAGTTAAAAGCTGTTGTGTGGTGGGGCTGCGCAGACAACAAATGTAAAAAATCGCCAATTAAAGTTTTTTTGTACTCCCGAGCAAAACAAGGAAGCCATTGAGAATTGGCGAGAATAAAATGTGGATTTAGCTGTCAAGGAAGTAAGTTGGAGTGTTCATCTTCTGTATATACGATCTTTGTGTGCAACACGCAACCATGCACGTGACATAGGGGAACGCCAGGATTGGAGGGGGGGGTTTCTGTTTTCCCCCGTCTTGGGCGTGGTTTCTGAATGATGACGCGTTACGCAGTGTCTCTATCCACCTTATTTCTAGCGGCCATGATGCCTATGTGTTTTTCTTCTGGTGTGATCCTCCCAGCCTTGTTGCTGACAGCTTGACACCCGAACGGGGCGAAACGGAGCAAATCACTAATCAGGTCCAGCTGGGCAAAAATCTCGTCGATAAATATCCCTTTAAGAGCGCAGTGCATTCATGGGTAATCGCCTACTGTGGCTAATGTTAGCCGCTAGTTAGTTATGTTACATGGCAGGAAAACGACACTGAATGACCAAATTGATATAACTTTTAACCATTTTGGGCAAAACCGTTTCCATACGGACCCATCAGCGTTGGTTAGTTGTTTATAACGTGGCTGGCTATATTTCTAACGTTCTATCTCTGCACACTGAAAATACTGCGAGGCGGGCCATAGCGTCTCTGTCGATGATTTGATTCGACGGTTCTGGGCACTGGTGTTGGCGTTGGCCAATCCTGGCGTGTTCCACCCCCAAATCGATTGCGTTCTGGCGCAAAGCGAGTGGCTTCCAGGACGAACAGGCTCTCTGACTCGCGCGTGCGTCACTAACGTTATTTTAGAGCAGCGCAGTAAATAACAATATTCCTGGAACGCGAGTTTAACGAAACAGTTACACGTCCTCTGCATTCTACATCAAATAAAGACATGACTGTTTGTTTTATTTGGTATGTTACATTACTTATTGGCCAAGTTATGTTCAATTCAGCCAGGGTACAAGGGAGTGTAGACGGCCATCTTTTCAAATCAAGTAGAATACCGTTTTAGGAAAGGGCAAGCTGCAACAATAAGTCACGTTAAACCGGAACTTGTACCCACAATTATTTGTACAGTGGGGCATTCACAAATAAGGTGGATAGGACCAAAGCCACTAGTCTCTGCTTACATCAGCAGCACCTAAACGTGCACATGCACACACACACATGTGCGTGTGCCGTGTGCACACACACACACACACACACACACACACACACACACTCTTGGGCGCACACACACACACACTTAGTCTTCCGACATTTTTCCTTCTCCCCTAATTCCCAGCCCATGGTAATCCTAGCCCTGGGCTCGGCCTAGAGTGCTCACTGAAGCTATTTCAGCTATAGTGCATCAGCAATAGAGCGAGAGGCCCCTGACCTAAGGTTTACCACCACCCACGTACAAACACACACATACACGCACACACACACGCACATGCACACGCACACACACACACACACACACACACACACACACACACACACACACACACACACACAGACACTCTCCTAGTATATACCCCAGAGCACCCGCGGTCTCTTCCCTTAGCAATAATTGAGATTCCTTTAGTCCTGAGACTCCTATAGCAGTAATTGCTCAGCGAGTGAGTGAGACAGAAAGAGAAGAGAGGGTGGCGGGGAAAATAACGAAAATAAATAAATAAATAAAAAGGCAAGAAATGTGGCAGCCTCTCTCAAGGTTGCTGCTGTGCAGCGTGCAGAGAGAGAGAGACAGAGCGAGAGAGAGAAGGAAAGAAAGAGAGAAAGAAAGGAGAAACTGCATGAGGAGCTCAAGGCCAGATGTGTACTGTGACCTTCCTCAGGGGAACCAATCACCACTGGCCTTTTAGGTTTGACCTTTTGACCCCCGTGGCCACCGATTGGACCACAGAGTAGAACAGTTGAACCCTGTACAGTATCTCTCTCGCTCGCCCTCTATTCTGCAAGACCTCCTGCTCACAATGCTTAGCTTTCCCTTCGGAGACCACCTGCCATCTCTCTCTCTCTCTCTCTCTCTCTCTCTGTCTCTCTCTCTCTCTCTCTCTCTCTCTCTCTCTCTCTCTCTCTCTCTCTCTCTCTCTCTCTCTCTCACACACACACACACACTTTCACTCTTTTATCGGCTCCATTTGGTCTCCCGTTCGTTGGTCTGCCCTCGGCCTCTCCCTCTCTCCTCCTCTAACACTCGTTCGTTCGTTCTCCTCTTCCTTCCCTGCTTAAATGAGCCCCGGGGGAGCATCAGACGGACCAGAGCCCAGCAGCTGGAGCTTCTTCCAGCTGGAGAGAGAGAGAGAGAGAGAGAGAGAGAGATCAAGCTAACTGTAATGTTTATGCCTTCACCTGATGTGTGCGTTGTGTGTGTAGCAGGCTATACTGCAAACATACACTCCTCTCCATGTCTCCCAGCCATGCGTTCTTTTTAGGCCGGTGCTTGCACTGGCCTATGGGAGCATGCGTGTCCCAATCGCTGCATACACGACTCCTGGCACCCTTTCATCAAGATGGGCTTTTACTTTGAAATGTGTTTTATTTGACGAATGTCCGGTTTCGGACTTCCTGTCTGCCCTGATCTGATCTTGTTCAGCTTGACAGAGTCGCTCACGGCCGCAGAGGGTCCGCGCCCATGTTAACGTTACACGCGACGCAACAAATAAACAAACACACATTTCCCAGTGTCTCTGGACATCAACAGTAGCGGGAGACGTCTCCCCTTCCAGCAAATATACATGAATGTTATGCGTAAGGAACATGAACATAAACAGCGGTGAGATCTCCTTTATTAAAGTATGCAACCATTTCCAATGAACAAATGGCATGTAGCCTTCAACTTTAAAAGGTTTAAAAGGTAAAAATATCCTGCATCCCTAAACACAAACAGGGAAAAAAGGTGGAAAATCAGATGACGGCTTATATGTGTTCTGTTGATTGTTAAAATGTGTATGGGTATACATGGGTGACGATCCCATGCACCGGCCGTATGCCAGGTTTCGACCTGGCCCTGTTTCTCCCCATCAGTCTCTCTTTCCTTCCCTCTCTCCCTCCCCCTCCTTCCCTCCCTCTAACATCTCTCCCAAATCCTCCCACTTTACCTCCTATTCTCTCCATTGTGTTTCACCTCTCTCGCTCCTCAGCCGGCATAGATGTGCAAACCTGATGGGACCCGGCTTGACCTGATATGTTCAGGTCAGGTCGACCTAAAGTTGTAATAACCTACAATGCAAAAAATAGCTTGACATAAGTACTTTAATTTGCAGGTTATCTGGGTCTAGCTACTAACTCCTGCAAGAAGTATGTCGCTGCCTCCACTGTGGCTTATAGTGACTTGCTACGGTAAACATAATTGTTTAGCAAACAGTGCTATTTGGATCATGAGCAGAAATAATTGAATACCTCATTCACAAGTAGATGAGGATTTGAACCCGTGAACCCAGACATGACCAGTGCACACACACTGTTTGGAACTTGACCAGTTGAGCAGGTTGTGGGATCTTGACATTGGCAATGGAAAGACAAGTGTACAAGGAAAGGGAGAAGAAGGGGGGCGAAGTGCATAACCATAACATTTTATTTTTGAAAATCAAATGAATTTTATTTGTTTAATCAATCTAATAAACGCGATTCCGTCTGTCTGTCTGTCTGTCTGTATACCGGTAGGCCTACGTCTGTCTGTCGGGATCATGTCTATGTTCCCCGGGTTCTATATTCCCCGTTTTTCACTAACCCTAAACCTAACCTCCCCCAGACCCTAACCCAAAACCTAACCTCTCCCACCCCCCACGCCTAAACCTAACCTCCCCCAGACCCTAACCCAAAACCTAACCTCTCCCAGGGAACATAGCGGGGAACATAGGACCCTATTTGGGAAAAGCGGGGAACATAGGACCCGGGGAACATAGGGATGACCCCTGTCTGTCTGTATCTCGAGAAGAGAACCATTCATCGGATCGACATCAAACTCGGGGAGTGTGCGCTTAGGGGACCTGCGGGAGAGCAGTGCCGAATTTTGTGCAATTCGGACATGCGCATAATCATGGTGCCACCTAGTGGCAAAACACAAAATGTGGTTTATCTAACGACATCGGGGGGGGGGGGGGTTGAGGGTGGTGATGAGTGGGAGGGCATGATGTGTGAATGGGGGAAGGGGAGCGAGGGGAAGGCACTGCGCTAGTACAAATAATTTAATAAATAATTCTACATCACCCTAAAATATGCAACCTCTCCCGTCTTTGATTACGGGATTTACAAAGCACTCAAACTTAGAGTCTTAAGATAATAAGATTTGAAAGGGGTAAGGAGATTTGAAAACATCACCCATCTCAAAACTTACAAAGGACTTTCACAGGCAGAGGAGCTAATCTAGGATTGTTATTTTAATACCATTTTACACATTATTGCTACCAATGAATGTTTTGTGCCTAACGCTCCTTACCATATTGACATCATGAAGACCACAATACATGTACGTTTCTGACTTGAATATGACATCACCTGTGATTGTATTTATTCTCAATGTGTTTTTAAAGTCATCACATTCATTCAATGAAATCAAATTGCTGTCGAGATCTTCTAGGCAGTTCTCAACTGGCGAGGCCATTTTGAGTGTGCTACTTCCGGACTCCGAGCACTTTTTATTTTGATGGTAAAAGGAACTGTCCATCAGCACCACATATGAATCAGAAACTAAAAGTGATGGGCTGTCTGCAATAATAATAATAATACATTTATTTTATATAGCGCTTTTCAAGTACTCAAAGTCGCTTTACAGAACACATGGGTCAAACACTCAGACAAACAACACAAAGCGTGCCATAGCAACCAGAGAGCAGCGGCAGCTAAACGCGCCAGCGTTCACTCAACCGGAACAGGGCCAACCTCAGAACATAAAACATAACAGAGACAAACATAAAACACAGACAAACAACAAAAAGAAAGGAAGGGGGGGGGGGGGTTGTGGGGGGGGATTGGCCATAGCAACCAGAGAGCAGTGGCAGCTAAACGCGCCAGCGTTAACTCAACCGGAGCAGGGCCAACCTCTGAACATAGAACATAACAGAGACAGACATAAAACACGGACAAACAACAAAAAGAAAGGAAGGGGGGGGGGGGGGGGGGGCAGAGAGGCAACCAGAGAGGCAACCAGAGAGCAGCGGCAGCTAAACGCGCCAGACGTTAGATGACTTAAGAAAACCACCGCCACCAACAACAAAACAGTTGAGAAAGCTTCAAAAACAGGACAGAAGTTGAATTCTTCCTGGATTGGTTTTTGTGAAAACTTTTTTTCCCCTCTGTGTGACATAAACATACTGAAAGAACCACTGTGGCATAACAAGCGATGCCACAATACATTCCAATGATAAACCCAATCATCTTCCCAAGTCCCATCGTTCCCAAAGGTGAGGTTTGTGAGCTTCAGTGGCTGGCGTGTCAGTTAGAACCGAGTGAATGATTCAGTCTTCCAGCACAACCCCAGTGAAGGTCGAATCCAGACTTTGAGCAGGTTCACACATTGTTCTAGAGCAGGGGGTTAATGTTGCTGCCTGTCTGAAACACACTCGTCTCGTGCGCAAAGTGAATCTAAATCAGCATGCCTATTGTGCACTGAGGCCAAGGGGGGAGAGGGGGCAGGGGAAAGGTGAGGAGGTCGATGGTACAGGCCAAGCATGAGCAGACGGACCAGACCAAGTAGACAGGGGGATTGCTCCACAACCTCCCTCCCGTGAACACTGACACTAATTGAGAGGTCTATGAAATATAGATGATCTCTGCGGTGGCCTCTCTCTCTCTCTCTCCTTCCAGTGTTCCACACACGTCCTCTGGCCGCCTGCTTGAGTGACTCCAGATCAAGATTGCATACAGACGGCGTGTTGGCACGCGCATGCCCCACTGCACCCTGGGTAAATCAGGGATGGTCAGATGGACACGGTTGGTCAGCCCTCTCAGCGTGTGTGTATGTGTGTGTGTGTGTGTGTGTGTGTGTGTGTGTGTGTGTGAGTGAGAGAGAGAGAGAGAGAGAGAGTGGGACTGGAGGGAGGGCGAGGAAGCCAAAGTGCATGACAAGATTGCAGGAGTGCAAGAACGAAAGAGAAACCAAATTCGTAGGAGCACAGTGTGTGTATGCGTGATTACATCATATGCAATCATGACAACGCATGTGTGTGTGTAATGCGTGTGTGTGTGTGTGTGTTTCCGATAGGGTACCGTCCTCCAGTGGTTCAGGTCCTATCTCCAAGACAGGAAGTACTTCGTTTCCATTGGCAATTACTCATCTGACCTAACTACTATGACATGTGGGGTGCCTCAAGGATCCATTATGGGGCCCCTTCTATTCAACCTTTATATGCTCCCTCTAGGCCTAATTATGCAAAAAAAACTAAATAGCTTATCATAACTACGCAGACGACACTCAGTTGTATATAACTCTTTCCTCAGCTGACTATGCCCCCATAGAATCATTGTGCCAGTGCATTGACCAAATAAATAACTGGATGTGCCAGAATTTCCTCCAGCTAAACAAAGACAAAACTGAGGTGATCGTCTTCGGTCCCAAAGAACAAAGGCTTAAAATCACTGCACGCCTTGAGTCTCGATCCCTGAAGCCAAAGAATCAAGTTAAAAATCTTGGCGTTATTATTTATTCTGATCTCAACTTTAACTCCCACATTAAGTCTATCAGAAAATCAGCTTTTTATCATCTTAAAAATATAGCAAGAATTAGGGGCTACATGTCCAGACAGGATCTAGAAAAACTAATTCACGCCTTCATCTACAGTAGGTTAGACTACTGCAATAGCCTTTTCTCTGGTCTCTCCAAAAAAGAACTTAGGCAACTTCAACTCATTCAGAATGCTGCTGCTAGAGTTCTAATGAAGACTAAGAAAGCTGATCATATTACTCCAGTTCTTAAGTCCTTACACTGGTTGCCAGTGTGTCAGAGAATATATTTTAAAATACTGTTATTAGTCTATAAATCACTCAATGGCCTAGGCCCAAAATACATAGCTGAATTGCTCCCACACTACGAACCGTCTAGAACTCTTAGGTCAACAGGGTCCAGCTTATTAACTGTCCCTAGGATCAAATCAAATCATGGGAAGGCCGCATTCACCCACTATGCTTCTGCTAGCTGGAACAAACTGCCTGAAGACCTCAGATCTGCCCCGACTTTACTTACTTTTAAAAATAGACTAAAGACTTTTATGTTTACCGTCGCTTTTAACTGCTGACAGCTCATGTGTGTGGCCTATAAAGGTTCGAGTCCAACTATTATAACGATTATGGACATTTTTCCAATCATGTGTGTGTATAGAAACAAACCCAATGAGTAAGTTTTTAGCTATTTTTGTAACTGCTGCGCCTGTCGCTTAATGCACTTTTTATGCTCTTTCTTAAAGTTCTGTTGTGATGCGTTTAAATGTATATTTTATCCTCTTATTCTTTTATTTTCTTGTGTCAACCATTTTATGTGAAACACTTTGAATTGCCTCTGTGTATGAAATGCGCTATACAAATAAACTTGACTTGACTTGTGTGTGTGTGTGTGTGTGCATGACTATGCTTATGTATTTGTGCATGTGTGCATGCATGTGCAGATTTACAGGTTGTGTCTGTGTGTGTCTGTGTATTATGTGTATGCCTGTGTGTGTGTGTGTGTGTGAGTGTGAGAGAGAGAGAAAGTGTGTGTGTGTGTGTGTGTGTGTGTGTCTGTGTTTGCACGTGTGAGAGAGTGTGTGTGAGTGTGAGAGAGAGAGAGAGAGAGAGAGAGAGAGAGAGAGAGAGAGAGAGAGAGAGAGAGATATACTGTGTGTGTGTAACTGTATGTCAATCTGCCTTTGTCATCACCCTGTGTGGTATTATATATATCTTCTTTGTATGCATTATTGTGATCGCCAATTAGGCACTCCTGTATCTGACCAACTCCCAACATCTGATTGCATTACTAGTGTTTATGTCCTTTGTACTCTGTATCTATGTGGACATAAATAACTCATTTAAATGTGAGAGAGAGAGAGATAGAGTCTGTGTGTGTGTGTGTGTGGGGGGGGGGGGGGGTGTGTGAGGACATTTTGGTCCTCACTTCTTTAAGGGGTTAATAGTTTAGGGTTCAGATTAGGACAGTTGCAGAGAAGACGTTTAAAGGCCAGAAAGGGCAGAGGATGATGAAGGTCGTGGTTATTTTTAGGTGATCGTTGGGGAATTCTCTCCTTCTCTTTCTTTCTCTCTCTCTCTCCTCTCGCCCGCATTCATACATGTTCTCCTTCTCCTCTTGACCGCCCTCTTTATCGATCATCTCTGTCTTCGATTCACTTCGGTGAGTTGAAATTCAACTCGAGTCAGTTCAAATTGGTTTAATGACATGAATCCTACATGAATCTTATTAAAAAAATTGTACAAGAAAGACAAATAAATAATATTAAATATCACGCACGGGCACGCCGCGCATGCACACGCACACACAGACACACACACACACACACACACACACACACAGACACACACACACACAGACACACACACACACACGTTCCCTCCTGTCCTGGCTTTTCGAGAATTCCAGGAGAATGTTGCTTACCATCAGCACTTTGCCTTGGCTGTCAGTCGTCTCCTTGTTCTCTCCAATGGCTGGCTCACACACAAGTGGGAAATCATGCCTATATGTTACTGTGTGTGTGTGTGTGTGTGTGTGTGTGTGTGTGTGTCTGCTCTCGTGCAGATGCACTGGTGGTGTGTGGGAGTACATGTGTGTTTGTGCACCATCAGCTGAAAAACCTGGCATGGTTTTGACTATAGCCTACTGTGGAACAATACTGGGTGTAGCTTAGAGAGAGCCAGAGAGAAGAACGTTCACTCTGTCGGGAAATTGAGGAGATCTTGGCGTCGCTGGAGTACTCGAGTTCAATTTGGCCCTTTGTGAGATGATAAGTGACATAATAAGCTGACATGGGGGGTCAGACGTGCAGTCAACTGCTCTAGAAAGCCAGTCTGGTCGACTCCAGCGGTGTTAAGCCCCTTTTAAATCTCATTATCTTCCTTATTGGCATCTGCAATGCATTTTGCACCAAATGTCACATTATAATCTGTGAAAGTCTGAATTAACCACACTCACCTTTACAGGTGAGGCAGAAGATCAATGTAGGGAGCCGCGAGCAGAAGTCAGGGCATGGGAGAAGGAGACAGAGAGCAACAGTGTTGGGGTAACTCAGTACAAAAGTAACATATTACATGTAATATTTTAGCAGTAACTCAGTAATATAACTTATTACCAATAGGATTTCAGTAATATTATACCAGTTACTTTGTCAAGTAACACAAGTTAAAAAAGTACTTACTTACTTACTAAGTAAAAAAAAAAAAAAAAAAAAAAAAAAATCAAAGCACATAATAAAGATACAATAATTTCCTAATCAAATTGTGTGTTTCATGCAAATAACCACTATAGATGACAATAACAAAAGAAAAGGATGACATTTACAATTTTGGACGGTTTAAATTGAAATTATTTTCCGGGATGGTTCCGGGGCGACGATGTCATTCTGATACTGCTGATATACTACAAGACCCGGGACTATTCGAGTTATGGACGCAACTCTAATATTCCCTATTTCCAAATTTCCTATTGACCAGCAGCCAGTTGCACTAGAACTTAAATTCAAACGTAGGCTAGTTTGAATGTAAATTGTCAAAAAATGACTTGTGAGCATTGCATCTCTGGATTAGAGTCTATATAATACTGGCTAACACGACTCCACCACCAGGAAAGCCTATAAAATCAAATAGGTTATGATGCTGTGTGTGGACAATATCTCAAACCTTGCAAAACATGCTAGACTCAAGCCATGCTGGACCCAAGGCATGCTGGATTCAAGGCATGCTGGATTCAAGGCATGCTGGATTCAAGGCATGCTGGACTCAAGGCATGCTGGATTCAAGGCATGCTGGATTCAAGCCATGCTGGATTCAAGGCATGCTGGACTCAAGGCATGCTGGATTCAAGGCATGCTGGATTCAAGCCATGCTGGATTCAAGGCATGCTGGACCCAAGGCATGCTGGATTGAAGGCATGCTGGATTCAAGCCATGCTGGATTCAAGGCATGCTGGACTCAAGGCATGCTGGATTCAAGGCATGCTGGATTCAAGGCATGCTGGACCCAAGGCATGCTGGACCCAAGCCATGCTGGATTCAAGGCATGCTGGACTCAAGCCATGCTGGATTCAAGGCATGCTGGATTCAAGCCATGCTGGACTCAAGCCATGCTGAATTCAAGGCATGCTGGACTCAAGCCATGCTGGACCCAAGGCATGCTGGATTCAAGGCATGCTGGATTCAAGCCATGCTGGACCCAAGGCATGCTGGATTCAAGGCATGCTGGATTCAAGCCATGCTGGATTCAAGGCATGCTGGATTCAAGGCATGCTGGATTCAAGGCATGCTGGATTCAAGCCATGCTGGATTCAAGGCATGCTGGATTCAAGGCATGCTGGATTCAAGCCATGCTGGATTCAAGCCATGCTGGATTCAAGGCATGCTGGATTCAAGCCATGCTGGATTCAAGGCATGCTGGACCCAAGGCATGCTGGATTCAAGGCATGCTGGAATCAAGCCATGCTGGATTCAAGGCATGCTGGACTCAAGCCATGCTGGACCCAAGGCATGCTGGATTCAAGGCATGCTGGATTCAAGCCATGCTGGACCCAAGGCATGCTGGATTCAAGCCATGCTGGATTCAAGGCATGCTGGATTCAAGGCATGCTGGATTCAAGCCATGCTGGATTCAAGCCATGCTGGATTCAAGGCATGCTGGACTCAAGGCATGCTGGATTCAAGGCATGCTGGATTCAAGCCATGCTGGATTCAAGGCATGCTGGACCCAAGGCATGCTGGATTGAAGGCATGCTGGATTCAAGCCATGCTGGATTCAAGGCATGCTGGACTCAAGGCATGCTGGATTCAAGGCATGCTGGATTCAAGGCATGCTGGACCCAAGGCATGCTGGACCCAAGCCATGCTGGATTCAAGGCATGCTGGACTCAAGCCATGCTGGATTCAAGGCATGCTGGATTCAAGCCATGCTGGACTCAAGCCATGCTGAATTCAAGGCATGCTGGACTCAAGCCATGCTGGACCCAAGGCATGCTGGATTCAAGGCATGCTGGATTCAAGCCATGCTGGACCCAAGGCATGCTGGATTCAAGGCATGCTGGATTCAAGCCATGCTGGATTCAAGGCATGCTGGATTCAAGGCATGCTGGATTCAAGGCATGCTGGATTCAAGCCATGCTGGATTCAAGGCATGCTGGATTCAAGGCATGCTGGATTCAAGCCATGCTGGATTCAAGCCATGCTGGATTCAAGGCATGCTGGATTCAAGCCATGCTGGATTCAAGGCATGCTGGACCCAAGGCATGCTGGATTCAAGGCATGCTGGATTCAAGCCATGCTGGATTCAAGGCATGCTGGACTCAAGCCATGCTGGACCCAAGGCATGCTGGATTCAAGGCATGCTGGATTCAAGCCATGCTGGACCCAAGGCATGCTGGATTCAAGCCATGCTGGATTCAAGGCATGCTGGATTCAAGGCATGCTGGATTCAAGCCATGCTGGATTCAAGCCATGCTGGATTGAAGGCATGCTGGACTCGAGGCATGCTGGATTCAAGGCATGCTGGATTCAAGCCATGCTGGATTCAAGGCATGCTGGACCCAAGGCATGCTGGATTCAAGGCATGCTGGATTCAAGCCATGCTGGATTCAAGGCATGCTGGACTCAAGGCATGCTGGATTCAAGGCATGCTGGATTCAAGGCATGCTGGACCCAAGGCATGCTGGACCCAAGCCATGCTGGATTCAAGGCATGCTGGACTCAAGCCATGCTGGATTCAAGGCATGCTGGATTCAAGGCATGCTGGATTCAAGGCATGCTGGATTCAAGCCATGCTGGACTCAAGCCATGCTGGATTCAAGGCATGCTGGACTCAAGCCATGCTGGACCCAAGGCATGCTGGATTCAAGGCATGCTGGATTCAAGCCATGCTGGACCCAAGGCATGCTGGATTCAAGGCATGCTGGATTCAAGCCATGCTGGATTCAAGGCATGCTGGATTCAAGCCATGCTGGATTCAAGCCATGCTGGATTCAAGGCATGCTGGATTCAAGGCATGCTGGATTCAAGCCATGCTGGACTCAAGGCATGCTGGATTCAAGCCATGCTGGATTCAAGGCATGCTGGATTCAAGGCATGCTGGACTCAAGCCATGCTGGATTCAAGGCAGCATGCTGGATTCAAGGCATGCTGGACTCAAGGCATGCTGGATTCACGCAAGATCATGAGATCAGATCACATTATTTGTGAAAACAAAACCATTTGGCAGCATCAGGTTACAGTAGCCTATCTCTGCTCTGAAAATGAAAGCAGGATATATAAATCAAATCAACGCACTGAGGTCTGGTCTGTGACATGATCAAAAGGATGTCATCTGTCATGGAGGATGCTTTGTGGACATAATTGTCCCTCCTGCTCCTCTAGCAAGTTAAAAATTCAAATTGATGCGCCATGCAAACGTTATTGTACGGAGGACTTTGGATAGCTGCAGTGAGTACACCTCCTCACTCTCCAACACCTCAAGAGACGCTCTAGCGACAGAAGCTAGAGCCCATATGAGTTTTGGCCTCCTAGCTAGAGCATCCGCTTCCCCTGCCGGAGGTTCCGAGTTCCATCCCCAGCTGCATGGGGACTACACAACGCTGATTACATTTACACCTATAGGTATAGGTTTTAGGTTGTAACTATGTCAGTTGGTGCAAGTTAACCATTAAAATCTTTGTAATGCGTAAACTCAGACGCAGAAAAATTCCAGACACTTACTTTTCGTCCATGTCGGTGTATTCATATACTCAATAATATTAATGCTTTGGTAACCCGTACTGTACCTTTAAAATGTTACAGATACTTGTAAGAACTGCAGGCTATGTACTCACAGCTCTTATTTTTCCAATTATAAGCCAATATCAATTCTCTAAATGAGGTTTCCCGCTTCTTGTTCGTGACTACATTCATAACTTAATGTTTTATATGCTTAAATGTGAAGAATCTGAGAAATCTGAGGTTTAAGTTTATTTGTCGTTTGAATGTATCTCATAATCTGATTATCATGCTGCTGACTCAACCCAGTTTCAGTAGTGTGAAATACCAATCGTGCATTTGGAAACACTGGTATAGTGCCTTACTTTAGTGTTCTGATTGTTTTATTTTTTCTTTAAATGTAGTGTTTTTTGCTTGTGTGTCTTCTTATTGGACCTTATGTGTCTGTCAATAAAGAGTTGATGATGATGATGTATAACTATTTATGAAATTTATGCAAACACTGGAAATTACACGAGTGACCGAGTGAATTGGATACAATTCGATTATGCAAAATACGTACTTTATACAGCGATTTCATAAAGTTTACGTGTCTGTCATGCACATTTCAATAATCGGAACATTTCTGCCTCCCAGATGATGCAACAAGCTACATCCTCAATGTGTATTTCTCCACTTCAATTCACATTGATGGTCAATCTTTCCCAGCTCTCTATAGACCTTATTCGATAACCCCGGACGGCGCCATATTGTTGACAAACCGCAGCCGTGACGTAGTCTGGCCGAGCGTATAGCAACAGTTATGGCTTCGTCAAAGAGAAGTGATGAAAAAATAAGTTTGGTCGGAGGTGCGGACCCCTATAAAAAACTGACTGAGTAAATATAACTCATTATATTGCCAGGTATAACGTACCAGACATTGTGAATACAGTATTGGTATAGGCTACACATCTCAGGAGCTGAAGGCTTTCAAATCCCTTGAGTCCTAGCGTTATAACTATTTCATCTGTGGCAGTCTGACATTTTTACTTTTGTGCCACCAACGACATCATCATCATCATCATCAAACATTGTCGTGACAGCAAAGGTAAATAACCTTAACGTTAAATGTTTGTTTGATCTGACGCTTGCTTGAATGAGCCCAATGTTTGCTACTAACGTTAGCCTCTAGTCTCTTTCCCTTCACGTTTGTAGACAGTAGCTAGTAGCTAACAGTAACACCCGGGCTTTTATTGCTGCTATTACTCCAGCCGTGTATTATTATTACACAGCACACTATCGCTGTGGTAAAATAGCTCCTGATGCAGTAAAAACAGCATTAAATAGGCTAGTAAGTAACGCTGGCTAGCGTCCTAAGCTATGACAGCTGTCAGTCACTTTTAAACAGCGCGCTGTGGAATGTCAACAATATAGCGGCGGTGGGCGTGCCCGTACGTGAGTGACGTCAATCGAATAAGGTCTATAGTCTAGAATACAACAAGGTGTATCAGTCTCTCTCTTAAGGTTCCTCCCACCCTCTAGTGTCCTCTCCTCTTATCTCCCATCTCCTCAAGTCTTGTCTCTAAGCGCCTCTCTCGTTAAACTTTTCATTTGAGCCACAATCTCTCCGTTCTTCTCCTCTCTCAAACCTCCCTCTCTTTACCTCCTCCCCTCCCCCTCTCCCTAGACCTCTCTCCCTCTCTCCCTCCCCCTCCTGGCCTCCCCTCCCTCCTGCCTGTCCTCCCCTCGCTCCTCCCTCCCTCCCTTCCTCCTCTCCCGGCTTGTCGTCTGGCACTGTGGCGTGCAGCGTGCTAACTCTCTAACTCTCTGACAGTGCAGGCCGCTGAATAATTGATGTGTGGATGTGAAAGTTTGATGCCTGGCTCGCGGGCAGATTGAACCTGCAGGCAGCGCATGATGCCTTTGCCCATCAGCTGGCTCCCTGCTCTTTGCACATGCACACACACACACACACACACACGTGCACACGCACACGCATGGAGACACGCGCACACACACACACACACACACATGCACACACGCACGCACGCACACACATACATGCATGCACACACACACACACATGCCCACACACACACACACACATGCACACACACACACGCACAGAGACACGCACACACGCACGCACACACACACACGCACGCACACACACACATGCATGCACACACACATGCACACACACACGCACACACACACATGCATGCACACACACACATGCACACATGCATGCACACACACACACACACACGCACGCACACACATACATGCACGCACACACACACATGCACACACGCATGCACGCACACACACACACATGCACACACGCATGCACACACACACACACACACACACGCATGGAGACACGTGCACACACACGCATACACACACGCACACACCTCCCAAGGACTCCAGTCCTCAGTGTAAAACCACATAGATATTTGCTGCAAGATTCAGTAACTGTTACAAACAGAAACTGACCTAGAATGTACTAGAGTTTTACCCGTACTTGGCCTCCCACCTGTATTGGCTGTGAACTCTGTGATATATATGCAGAGAAAGTCTTAGGCCGCAGGGGTTCCCATCCTTTTTTCACCCGTTGGCTTGTGACCTGATTTTGACGTCACAAAAATAGGCGTGTCCACTGGCCACCTCTTAGCCTATCATCTGCCTCCAGCAAGTGTCATTTTGTGCTCTGGGGAAGATACCATCACCATGTCCTGAGTGTAACCACAGGTTTGGGCATTGCCAGTAGCAAAATAGGCGTTCCAGCGCAATGTGTTAGAAAAAATGTCCTTGGGTGCTCTCAATTTTAACGCCACCTAATAGAGAGCCACAGGGATGACGTATTTTTGTAGTCGGAACGCGGAAGTCCCGGACTTCCTGGTTCTTCACTGTTTCTGTCTATGGGATTTTTGAATGGGTTTTTGCCGCGATGCTTCAAATAAGGTATCTGGGCAACGCAAGCTTAATCAAACGCGAACCAAGGTTCAGCGGGATATGAGGATCACTTTCATGAGTTTTGAAGTGTAAATGCGAGCCCTAGAAGTAAAAAGCTCGTGCTAAGCTAATCCAGAACTACACACAGTGTCGCATAGGCTTCCCCGTCACGTCAGCACTCAACCTGGATTTTTATTTTTTTATTTAACCTTTATTTAACCAGATAAGACATTTGAGATACAAGATCTCTTTTGCGAATGTGATCTGGCCAAGAAGGCAGCTCGCCCAGCTGGCCCTGCAGCTCGCCCGCTGCGCGGCCTCGCCCTGGCTGCTCCTTGATGCCATACTTCAGGGATGCTGGATGACGTGTCCTGGAGCTGGCAACATACAGCTGCATGACTGAAGACGGGGGTCTGAAACCAGACTCCCACTTCTTTTTTGTGACGTCACAGTGGGATTTATGACATCACTGATGATGTCACACATCACTGGATTTATGACATCACTGATGATGCCACAGTAGGATTCATGGCATCACTGATTATGTCACAGTGGGATTTATGACATCACAGTCGGACATGGGACAGACAGACAGACAAACAAACAAACAAACAAACAAACAAACAGACAGACAGTGAATGTGCAGTGAATATGCCACTGTCTCTGACTTGTCTTATCACTATACTGCCTTATTGCTTGTTGTGTCTCTTGTTGTTTTTGCACTCATATGCCCTGTTATATTTGTACTATGTTGTAAACGGAGTTCACAGCACAAGAATTTCACACGTGATACTTGTACCATGGAGTGACAATAAAAATCTTCAATCTTGAATCTTGAAGACAGACACAGAGCCCCAGCTCCCATTTATATACTGACTTATGATGATGATGATACATCTATATACAGTATGTATATGTATACAAGTGTGTGTGTGTGTGGAGGTGTGTGGGTGTAGGTATGTGTTTATATATGGATATGGATATACTGTATAAATATCTATATGAATGGTTTGGGGGGCAGGGCTCGATAAGCCTCGGCTTCTTCCGGCCCCTTTTCAAACAGTTTTGCTCTGCTTTCTGTTGGAGTTTACTTATTTTTTGCTGAAGTCTATTGGGCTCTTATTGATTTTATTTGTTTTTCAATCAATCAATCAATCAAATAAGGGTTCCGTTAAATTAATATTTTGTAAACTCATGGAAAGCAAAAGGAAAATCATCTGTGCATACAGCTTATGGTTTTTCTTTCTTTCTTTACCTCTCTTGGCAAACAGCTCATCTTAAGACACATGAAAAAGTATCATAATCATTTCTTTGCATTATTCAAAGCAAAATGCTATGCATAGTGTATAGGAATTAAGTGATTGGAGTTTTGAAATAGAAAATGTACTTCTGCAATACATTTTGGGGCTGGAAATTCTGGAGAATGTGTCACAACCTCACAGCGCTCTATTACAGTTTGCACGAGGAGAGAGAGAGAGAGAGAGAGAGAGACAATTGGCCCCGGACTTTGGACATGCCTGGATTAATGCGACCACTGGAGCTGGCTAATGCGAAGTAGCTTATTGCTTGCCCAACCACAACACTTGCTACCACATTAGGAGAACAGCATCTTATTTAACAAAAACCAAACTTGCACATGATTACAATTTCAACAATTTATTTGTAATTGAATGTTCAGAACTTCATAAAATCGATACTACCTGAGTACATTTCAACCCACTGTCATGGGCGCCTGGTTTGTTTATGAGAGTGCGTCGCACTGTGTGAACCATTCCAAACACAGCTATTGTCTCAACTTTAATTTGGCTCGATATTGACACTGGTTTTCAACGTTGGTGCAACGTTGGGGTGCAGGTTGGTATGACCAATGGACGTTGGTCAAACCAACCTGTTACAGTGTAAGTTGGTTGGACCCAGCAGCAGACGCGGACACAGTTCTCAAAAAAGGAAGAAAGTTTATTTTCACAATGATAATTTCCACTGGAGTGAATGGCAGGCTGACAGGCCACAGCAGAGACAATTCCCAAACTCAGCTCACAGCTGCGAAGAGGTCTGGTGCTGAGATCTGACCTGAACACAAGAGATAGAGTCAATTTACAGATCCACAGGAAACGCACGAAAAAACACGAGAATCAATTCCAGGCTCCACGTATAGCTACCACGGTAGAAGACTTAATAATCTGACGAAGAGTGGGTGCAGAGCCAGGGTCTTTATGCTGGTTACTGGTGATGAGTGGAGTGATTTCCAGCCGTGCTGCGAGGTCCAGGTACTCAGTGTAGATTGCTGCCAGCCGTGTCAGTGCAGAAACACACACAGGAAACACACACCCCGCTGTCTCCTGACACAACCTGCACCAACGTTGCACCAACGTTGGTGCAGGTTGGTTTGACCAGCGGACGTTGGTCAAACCAACATCTGTCCAACGTCTCTCCACAGTTGCTGCCAAGTTTCAATGGAACTGATCTGTGCTGCGTAACTCAACTAATCCTGTTAGCTTACACGCTACGTCAGGTATGAACAGTGAGAACGTTACTGCATAAATAGGGTGACAGACAGTATGCATTGATAATCAGTGTTGGGCAAGTTACTTTCAAAATGTAATATACTACATTTTACTAGTTACTTTCATTTGAAAGTAACAAGTTACTTTACAATATTACTGTCTGTGTAGAGTAACTTGTTACTTATTACACTACTTTTGCATTACTTTCACCAAAATAACAGCAGCAGCAGAATGACATCGCTGCCCCGGAACCATCCCGAAAAATCATTTCAACCGCCTTGAAGTCAGTGTAAACGAGAGAGAGAGAGAGAGAGAGAGAGAGAGAGAGAGAGAGAGAGAGAGAGAGAGGAGAGAGAGAGAGAGAGAGAGAGAGAGAGTTCACACACGGTGTGCCTAGTGTTTACAGTATGTATTTGGTGTGTGCAAGTGTGTGTATTTTTGTGCATGTGTGCTATGATGGCTATATTAGGTATGTATATATTTATATATATATAGTACAGTATTGCAGTATTGCAATATTGCATACATTTATATATTCTCCCTCCCTCTACCATTCTCTCTCTCTCATTCTTTCTCTCTCTCTCATTCTCTTTCTCTCTCTCTCTCTGTCTATCCCACACGTGAATGTGTCAGAGGAGACGTGACGGCCCCTCCTACTGATTTATTCATGATATGACTTTTAATATCATTTACTGGGACATGGGAGTCTGCATCTCAAATAGGCCTGCAGGCACCTCATGTGTGCACGTGTGTGTGTGTGTGTGTGTGTGTGTGTGTGTGTGTGTGTGTGTGTGTGAGAGAGAGAGCGAGAGAGAGAGAGAGCATTTGAAGGTGCCTACGTGCGGTTGGGTGTGTGTTTGTGTGTGTGTGAGTGAGAGAGAGAGAGAGAGCGAGAGCATTTGAAGGTGCATATGGGTGTGTGTTTGTGTGTGTGTATCAATGTGTTTGTGTAGCCCTGCTCGAGTCTATATAAGATCCCCCCCCCGCGTCAGGGATGAAATTGTGACAAATTGTATGTGTGACTGTGTGTGTTGGAGCCAGTGAAGAGAGAGGTGCACCTCGTGATTGGTTGTCTATAATAGGGTTGTGATTGGGTTAGCAGACTACAGTAGGAAGTCACTGCGTAATGGGGCAATAGCGAGCAGCAATGGAGGCCGATAGCAATCTGTTTAGCAGCGCAGGGTGTGGAGAGGAATGTGGGAGGCGGTGTCTAGTTGCTGTGGTTGGTTACTGTTATGTTGCCCACTATGTGTGTTTGTGTGTGTGCGCGTGTGTGTGTGTGTGTGTGTGTGTGTGTGTGTGTGTGCGCGTGTGCATGCTAGCGGGAGGAGGGTGTGTTTTCATTTGATTTATAGCTGTGTATTTTGTTTGTACATGTTTGACAGTTACAGTAGCAATGCCACAGAAATGCGCAAAGACAGAAATGTGCAGCCGATGTAATTTAGTAGTTTAAGCACATTGAAATGCAGTTTTTTCCCCATTCGATTCTTTCGGAAATTCCTCACAACTTAATTTTGTGGAAGGTTACAGTATCACTAGTCACATTGCACATCATTTGATGTCAATTAGCTCCATACGTGTGCATATGTCTTTGAGCCTAAGCATACCTATTAGTGGACTATAATGAAACGATGAGGGATATGTGGGTGGATGGAACAGGAGGCAGACAGAGGAGGGGGCGGCTGGTAAAAGCGTGATTTCATTTGCTTATGATCCAATTATGCTTTGATTAAAAATGGATGCAAATCCCTCTTAGCATAAGAGATCAGTGAGGAGAGGCGACACCTCTCTCTCTCTCTCTCTCTCTCTCTCTCTCTCTCTCTCTCTCTCTCTCTCTCTCTCTCTCTCTCTCTGTCACCTCCACCTCCCTCTATATCATAGTCCTTTCTTCCAATCCTCGCCTCCTCCCTCTGTCTCTAGCCACACAATATTGTGTGTGTGTGTGTGTGTGTGTGTGCAGTGTGTGTGTGTGTGCTGACCCCGTC
>NW_028152136.1:132537-142537 GCF_964638095.1 Poromitra crassiceps
TTCACAGCCCTAATGTCAAGTGGTTGTGGGACAACGAGAAAGTGTTGTGAGGTTAGTTACTGCAGGCTGGAAACGATGTGTGTGCGTTTGCGATGTTGAAACTGGACTGGTAGATCTCGGGAGGCTGGCTACTCGAAAAGTAGATCTTGGGTCAAAAAAGGTTGGGCACCCCTGGTCTAAATGGACCAGCGTATCCCTTACCCCGGATGTGTCAAGCCAGCCTCTCTTCTTGCTGTCACCTAACTGTATCTCATCCTAGACGTGAAAGCATTGATCAATATTAAGCAAAATCCTAATAAATACTGAAAAGGGAAAAGATGATATTCTAAATATGAAGGAAGTCCTCTCAGACTGACGTCATGACTGTAACCTCCTGTCCTCAAGACATCATAACAGTACTGTATTCTAAAAAGGTCTCCCTCATCAGGGAGAGATACAGATGCCAATACACTGTCACAGGAATACTCAAACTGAAACAAAGCGTTTGTCTACCGTTTTCACACGACTACTACTTCTACAGTACTTCTGATTGATAATATTATATTGTCAGCCCCTGGTCTTTGGCTTGTAAGGTAAAGGGAAAGTCTCACTGATTGTCAGACACCTGAGTGTGCGAAATTTGTTCTCCGCATTTGACCCATCCCCTGGGGGAGCGGTGAGCGGCAGCAGTGGGAATCATATGGTGATCTAACCCCCCAATTCCAACCCTTTGATGCTGAGTGCCAAGCAGGGAGGCAAATGGGTCCCATTTTTATGGTCTTTGGTATGACTCGGCCGGGGATCGAACTCACGACCTCCCAGTCTCAGGGCGGACACGCAAACCAGAAGGCCACTGAGCTTGTGGAAGAAGAAAGGAAGAGGCGGATATCAATAAATGGGTGGTTTCATAGCGACAGACTCAAGGGGCTTCCCCCGAGGTCACGTTGTGTGACCGTTTTGTGCATGCCCTCTCCCCTCTGCACTGCTTCGCTTTGAACCAGCTGACCAGCCAATCAAAGTCATTTCCCTCACCGACTGCCTGACTCCAATAGAGAGCCGCAGGAACGAGTTCGGAAATCATCGATGCTAACACTCCTGGTTCTTCACTGTTTTCGCCTATGGGATTTTTGAATGGGTTTTTGGCGCAATGCTTCTAATAAGGTCTCTGGGCAACGCTGACTTAATCAAACGTGAACCAGTGTTTAGTAATATCATCTTCACACATGAGGACCACTTTTATGAGTTTTGAAGCTTTTACGTGCCGTTAAAAGGGCGGCTAGCTAGCTAACGGCTAAATGAGACTACACTGTTGAGTCGACGGGGATATTATACGTCAATAACGTCATCACTTCAAAGGACGAACACGAAAATTCTCTTTCCCTCACCTGGTTCAGCCCGGGGTAATCAGTGCACAGCAGCGCACACATCAACAACAGTCCAGGTTGAGACGTGACGCGGAAGCCTATGCGACACTGTGTGTAGTTCTGGATTAGCTTAGCACGAGCTTTCTACTTCTAGGGCTCGCATTTACGCTTCAAAACTCATGAAAGTGGTCCTCATGTGTGAAGATTATCCCGCTGAACACTGGTTCGCGTTTGATTAAGCTTGCGTTGCCCAGAGACCTTATTTGAAGCATCGCGGCAAAAACCCATTCAAAAATCCCATAGACAGAAACAGTGAAGAACCAGGAAGTCCGGGACTTCCGCGTTCTGACTACAAAAATACGTCATCCCTGCGGCTCTCTATTCAACATTTAGAAGCGTCAAAAAAGTCACCAACAAGGCCGACTAGAGAACCGATGGTGCAGGACACGGGCGACAGTCAGACAGCCACCAAAGGTCCAGACATTGCCGACGGCCGACTATTGTCTTGGTGTGTTCCAGGCTTAACATCGATGCTCATGTCACTTGATTCAAGAATATTTGTGACACAAGTTGATTTGCATCGGAGGCAAGCTTTTCAGTTGTGTTAAGAAACATACGCTTCAATAAGACTCAGTACTAAGTGATTAAATTAAATTGATTAGATTAAAGTTAGACCAGTGGTTCCCAACCTTGGGGGTCACAACCCCAAGCGGGGTCGCCTGTAATTCAAATAGGGTTACCCGATCTTTTTCTTTTTTTGCAGTACGCCACGCTAGATTAAAACTAGACAAGATAATTAGGGCCACATCTGAAAAATGTATTTGAGTTCTTATTTTAAATCAGGATTCTGAGAATAAAGTCAGAATTACGAAAATAAAGTTATAATTCTGAGTTTAATGTCAGAATTCGGAGGGGGAGTCAGAATTCTGAGAACAAAGTCAGAATTCCCAGATTAAAGTCAGAATTCGGAGGGGGAAAAGTCAGCATGACATGTGACATCATCGATGACGACACTGATGATATTACCAATGTTGTACCGAAGATTTGAAAGTCTGGGGTCCCTAGATTTTTGTGACGTCAAAGTGGGGTCCCAAGCCAAAAAAGGACCGGGACCCCTGGAGTATGAGAAATCTTTTGCAGTGTAGCCACTATTTCCATTGGGAATTCTCAGCAGCGCCCCCAGGCATTACTGGCTGAAGTCACATAAAAGTCACATTGAAGCGATCAGTGTGAGCACAGCCTGTATTCAGAGAACTGACATGATACTATGTTCAAGTGTGTGATGTCAGTGAAAAGGTTCCCCCTCCGGCTTGCATAATGCTCTGTTGTCCCCATGGTCAAGACCCAGGGCCGCTGGAAGTCATTTTAAGCAGGGGGTGCTGGGAGGAAGGGAAAAAAATGTGGGCGTTTTTTTTTTTTACATTTTTTTGCCATATTTAGAGGAATATCTCATTTTAAATCAACATTAGGATACTGTTGTGATGTAATTATTCAGTATTTTCTCCTTTTCTCACTCATTCAGAGCAAAGAGGGAGATATATAGCATGATGATAATGCTCTATATCTCCCTATTTGCTCTGAATACACCAGTTAACATGACACAGACTTAACATGATAGAAATATTATCAGCAAACTTAATGACTAGACTAATTATACTGATCTGAATGGCATATATCAAGAAACATTGACTCCTCTCTTTGCTGTATAGTAGGAGGTGCATTTTTGAGTAGGCTATTAAAATAGCATGTCAAGTTCACATTTCTTTATTGCCAGATTAAACAATTCGTATTGGTTGTTGGTTGGTTCAACACAACATGTGCGTGCATGCGCGCTTCTTCTTCTCTAGCCTACAAGCATGTAACTTCCTTGATTGTTATTGCTGATAATTCTATTTAAATAGGCTACATTTTCATTTCCCGAAACATTCTTAAACAAGAAAGGAACATAGTGCACTGCAAAATATTTTTAATTACATTTGTAAAAAAAAAAAAAAAAAAAACATTTTTTTTTTTTTTTTTTTTTGGAAAAAATCTAGGGGGTGCTGCAGCACCTGCAGCACCCCTACTTCCCGCGGGCCAATCTAGCCCACTGCGGTAGGCAAGAGAGCTTTTGCAGAAATCACTGCAATTAACTGATACTGGGTGGATTAACTGATACTGGGTGGCCCTGGATGTAATTGAGGCACATGGGATTGAGATCAGTTGAGAGAACAGACTCTCAAATGTGGATGGAATATTCATGAACATGGTGCGCTGACTTCTCGTGTACGACCAACTTCTTCAGCGTTCCCCTGGAGGACCTTGCATTCCTTTATCCACGGGCTTCTTGGATCCATTAGTTGAGCCTGTGATGTATCCCGTGTGCGAGTGCATGTTTACTGTGTGTTGAACATCTCTAGCTCCAACTCATTAAATCAGTGCTGTGAGACCATAGTGGGAGGAGAGATCACCTGTCACTCACCTGGGCATATGGGAGGAGCTTGGGAAGGGCATTATATAGGAGCAGAGTGTGCTCATGGATGTATTAAAAGAACTGCATAGGGGACCTGCCACGCCCACCCATGCATTCGGACGGAGGTTGCTCACTGGCGCATGAAGTCATCATGGGGGGTTTTTCTTCCTGGTTTTACTTCCTGACCATGCAGCCCAAGGCGAAGTGCGCATGTGTGCCATGACGTGTTCCATGACGTCTCCCACCCCTCCTACCCATGGATTGTATTACAAGAAGAAAATACCCCCGTATACGGCTCTTAGTGGCTTCTGAAGAAAAAATGCCCCATAAAAATTTTGTTGATAATTAAAAGAGTCTTTTATACTTTGAGTGACACCCGGAAAAAAATACCCTGGGTTTAACAGCTGCCGGGGTCCCCATGCAAGTGGATGGGAATTTTCCTTTCTGGGCTGCATGGCGTCACGTGACTTGCAATACAGAGCTTCGCCACCATGTTCAAATGGCTTCACAGCCCAGCGCTATTCCTGGGGGCTTGGTGCTCCCTCACTCCCCTTTGTCTGCCACCATTTTGCAGCACCAGAAGTAGAAGCAAATGTTTGCATCATTTTCTTATACCAGAATCTGTGAAGACCGCACGGTGATGCCCACCAGTAAGTTGTTACCTGTGTACCTTTTTATGTCATGTTTGAGTTAGACTTACCTGTTGTCATGCATCTGAGTTACATGCCTATCTTGCCTATGAACAGGTCTGAAGTGTGGAGCCACATAGCGACCGGGGTGAAACCTGTGCTGTTTCCTTTGACCTTAGTTAATTTAGTGGATGCATGAAAACGTAAGCTTATACATCCCTTTGTTTATTGTTATTTTTAGTTAGTTATGGTGGGCACATCAATGTATTCATTCTTTGTTTGTTTATCATTGTACAGAAAATCATCCATTCCATTCATCCATTACATCCATCCAACCTACAGCCAAAACCTACTGTGAAATAAAAGGTTAAACGGCCGTTGGATCCTTGTGTTTTAATGTGCACACCAGTCAGAGGCTCTCTGATCCACACAGTTTCCATAACCATCATCTTTGAAAGTCAATTATTCCAACAATCAGTCTTTTTCACTGTGCATGCAGTGGCGCTGGAAGTACTTTTAGGTAGGGGGTGCTGTAAGGAAGGGACTCTCGGTGCTACCCGCAAGGGCAGCGCTGAAGAAAATGTTACGTTTTTTGGACTTTCATCCATATTTAGAAGAATATTTAATTTTAAATTAACATTAGGATTATACTGTTGTGATGTCATTATTCAGTATCTTCTCTATTTCTCACTCACTTTCATGTAAGCAGCTGCTCTCCCTTTAGTCGTTTTACACTACAACAGACAGCAACACAGGCAGAAACACTGAACTTATTATTATTATTATGGAAAACCAGATTATGATGAAAATCAAACACTTTTGAAGAGAGAGCGTATGAAATAAGATTAGAGCTGGGAAGCACAAACTGTTTTTTAATGCATTTTGTTGGTGGTATAAACACAAGACAGCCAAATCGAACAATTTCAAAAATCCCATCTCTTGCCACCAGGGAGTGCTGCAGCACCCTCAGCGCCCATCTTTCAGCTCCCTTGTGTGCATGTGCTGTTTTTCGTGAACGTGTATATGTGCAATCACAGGTGCGTGTGTCCCGAGAGGGTGAGTCTCCATGTCGGTGTGTACCTGATTGATTGATTTTCTTTATTTAAGTGTCATGCTTCGAATGAAGCCCAGCCCACATGGGCTTACAGGACACTTTTACTGTTCATCATTTAAACAAACAATGATCAAAACATAAAACCAACAGAAAACACCCAAAATACATACAGTAAAGCTGTACAGCATGAAAACCACCACCTGAACCTACTTAAAGAGCTGTGCTTGCCTTCTATTCCAGGCCCTAGAGATAAAGTTAGCAGTCTTAAATACCTCAGTCTTAAACAACCACTCCAACTTCTGGCCATCATCTGCCCAGAAGAGCTCAGGTCTTAGCTTTTGCATTTCGTCAAATAAGGAAATCCTCAAATCATCATATAAAGTACAATAAAACATGAAATGAAACTCATTTTCAACATCCTTTAGATCACAGACATTGCATATCATGTTCAGGGCCGTAACCAGGGTTCCGAAATAGGGGAGGTCCAGCAAGGGGAGGCGGATTCGGCGGCCTCAAAGAAAATTTGAGGGTTTTTTCCCCCCTTTTTTAGCCATATTTAGAGTAATATATCATTTTAAATCAACATTAGGATTATACTGTTGTGATGTCATTATTCAGTATATTCTCTTTCATGTCACCACCTGCTCAGCTCTCCTGTCAACATACGGTAATTGTAACTAACAAACACAAACTGTTTTAGCCAAATTCATATCAAAATGACA
This sequence comes from Poromitra crassiceps, assembly GCF_964638095.1. Taxonomy (NCBI): domain Eukaryota; kingdom Metazoa; phylum Chordata; class Actinopteri; order Beryciformes; family Melamphaidae; genus Poromitra; species Poromitra crassiceps. The sequence continues at coordinate 138,738 of NW_028152136.1, forward strand.
CCTACAAACACAGGTACACAACCCAAGCCGTACACAACACACAAAGTCATCATCGATAATAAAAAAAACATAGAGGGACATTTATTTATTCCTGATAGGAACGATTGAAAAATAAAATAAAATATATTATGTTGTTTTTAACTTTACACCACCTCTTTTTGTTACTTATTGGGTCATGAAACTGAAACCATGCATATAGCCACCTGCATACCTGACTTCGGGAGCTTGGCAATTGGCATCATGCATGATTAGCCAGTAGCATCCCAACGTGTCACACAGGTAACATTACTTAAGAGACAGACTAGACACTTACTTTCTTGGTTGTTGCTAAAAGATCTGTCAGTGTCACTCACTGTCTGTCGTTCACTCGCTCACTGTCTCGCAGCTCGCTCACCTTCAATTATCTCACCAGGCAGACAAACAGTCATCACTCACCACCATGCTGCTGCTCTCTTGGAATCAAGTTACCGCGGACGCGGCGTCAGATGACTTCCTGCCTGACCTGCTTTTCGTTTCAAAATAAAAGCGATCCTGTGTTTTTCATGCTTTTCCATGCAGATTGTTTTATTTTTTTACAATCTTCGTTCTCAGGACACTCTACAATTTTCTGTTCCCAAAGTCCGAACTGAATTGGGGAAGAAAGCTTTTAGGTTCTCTGCACCCACCGCATGGAACAGTCTGCAGTCTGATCTTAAACTTAATAGCTTAGTAACCTTAAATGGTTTTAAGGCTATGGTAAAATCTCTTGAGAATGGGGTCCGACGACACCTGTCTGTATGCAAATGTTTTATTTGATAATTTTAATGTTTTTCAATTGTATGTGTGTATGTGTTTGTTTGTTGTAACTTTGTGTTGCTGCTGTTTCTTGGCCAGGTCTCTCTTGTAAAAGAGATCTTTGATCTCAATGGGACAAACCTGGTTAAATAAAGGCTAAAAAAAAAAAAAAAAAAAAAAAACTCTGAAATATTAGGGGAGGTCCGGACCTCCCCGTCCTCATAGCTAGTTACGGCCATGATCCTGTTCTCTTCTGGTATAGCTGTGAACCGCCCTACTTCAATGGCAAGAGGCAGAATACCAATTCTCAGCTGAGCACATAAAGACCTCTGGTTTCTGGTTAGAAAGGAAGTGACATAGGGCTCAGGACCAAAACGCTGCTTCATCTGAACATATGATCTAAGCTTAGGTTTAGACCATATGTCGTTTGCCCATCCCTCTCTGTAATTAAGAGATAACTTTTGTTTCAACATATTAACATTACAGCAAAGCATGTTGTGAAAAATATATGCCAGGTCTGCATCTCTAAGAGTAGAACAAATTTCCTTTATCCAGGGGTGACTGTGAGCCTTGTCCCAGTTGAAGACCTTCTTTGTTAACCTACTCTCTGGCATATTAATGAAGCAGTTCCATAGCCGTATCATTTCTCCCTTTAGTCTAATCTCCACCGGTTCCCAACCCATATCACCCTGTATGGCAAGAATAGGGGCAAATGCATGTACCCCAAGGAAGCATCTTATGGCTCTATTCTGGATGGAATTTACTTTTTTGGCATCCTTGCAACCCCATACTCCAGCTGCATAACTAAAAATGGGACAAACACATGCTTCATAAAGCTGTGAGTATGTGGAATAGCCAATGTCTTTACAGAATTTCACTTTACCTATTATTGAGCCAACAGCTCTTCCTGCAGAGTCTGCCAAAATTCCAATCCCGGAATCATAGGACATAAATTCATCCAGAGTAAAGCCCAAGTATTTATAAAAATCTGTATATTCCAGAGGCAGTGTTCCAAATAAGAAATTCTGCAGAGATCTTACAATACCCTTTTTTCTGAAGTGCATGATCTGAGTTTTACTCTGGTTGATCATAAGCCTCCATTTAGAGCACCAAAGATTAACAATATTCAACATCTTCTGCAGGGTGTTTCCTGACTCTGCCAGGAGGATTATATCGTCCGCATAAAGTAAACATCCTAAAACAACATCATCCAATTGTATCCCTAAACCAGAATTTTTTATCTCCAGGGCTAGATCATTAACAAAAATGGCAAAGAGCGTGGGGGATAAAACATCTCCCTGCTTCACTCCAAATGGTGTACCTGTGTGTTTCTAGGCATGTGTGTGCATGTCATATTTGTGCTACCGTACATGTGGTTTTTGTTTGTCCGTGTATTTCTGTTACTATCTGCACTTGTACAAATGTCATGTGAAAACCCTGTCACGATTGTGACTTTGTCAGACTTTCCCTATGTCTCTAGTCCCCTCAGGTTCCTCATGTTTCACTGTCTAGGTCCAGCAGATCTATGTTAGTCTCCAGTCTGTGTCTTGTTTATAATTACTCAGCTGTTTCCCATGTGTGATCACTTCCCTCTGTGTATTTAGGTTCCTGTTCACCTCTCAGTCTTTGTCTGGTCGTCATCAAGTTCACGTGTGTTCTGCCCATGTTACCTGTCTTTATGTTACCTGTTATTTAATTAAATATACCCAGTTTTGGTTTACTCATCATCCGCCTCCTGCTGTTGTCTGCACTTGGGTCCACACATCACACCATCTACTCACCGTGACAAACCCGGGCCCCTGTACCTCCAATTTGGGTTATTCTTGCTTTTTTTCCACATGATCTGCAGGACTCCATGTTCCTGTATATGTTGAGGTCATTCTAGACTTAGGAAAGCTAGTCTAATAACAAAAAAAATGCATCATCATCATCATCATCAAGCTAGAAACAAGGCTGTATTTCATAGTCCTTGAAAAGTTGACCTTTGGGAGATAACAAGTTTTCACCCAACAACATTATAATAATAATAATAAACATGTGTTTTTTATAGCGCTTTTCAAGGACTCAAAGACGCTTTACAAAAAGAAACACTAAAGGGGCGGGGACGACGTAAGTGCGACAATGGACAAACACAACACAGGCACACAGGGATAGGCAGGGGGAGCTAGGAGAAGAAGGCAGAGGAGAAGAGATGGGTTTTGAGGTGGGATTGGAAGACAGTGAGGGAGTCTGATTCTCTAATGTCTGGGGGGAGAGAGTTCCAGAGCTTGGGGAGCTGCCCTGGAGAAAGCTCTGTCGCCGAAACTGCGGAGGTTGGATTTGGGGGTGGAGAGAAGGCCGGCAGAGGTGGATCTGAGGGAACGGGAGGGTTGGTAGAGGGAGAGGAGGTTGGTGAGATATGGGGGGGGCCAGTTGGTGGAGAGCTTTGTATGTGCTGACAAGGATTTTGTAGGTGATCCGGGAGGAGATGGGAAGCCAGTTGAGGTGTTGAAGGACTGGGGTGATGTGGTGCCAGGATTTAGTGTGGGTGAGGAGACGGGCGGCTGCGTTTTGGACATTGTCTTGAATGTGCATACAGCCATTCCCAACCTGTGGGATGGAGATGATGATGATTATTATTAGTATACTATTAGTATGTATGGGAATGCATTTCTCCATTGTTGAATGATACCGTTATTTAACTTGTAATCAATTATTCGTTAATTAGCCTATTGTAGACGGCCCCTCACTTTTAGTTTCTGATTTCTGTGGTGCTGATGGACAGCTCCTTTTATCATTAAAATAAAGTGATCTGAGAACGCATTATTTGGCCTCCATATTGTTTATGTTATGTACATATTTATGTTATGTTCAGGTATTGGGGAGGGGGTCTCCACAGGTTAGCTTTAGGCATTGGGTAGGGGTCTCTTATGTTTAGGCACGGGGTGGAGGGTTAGGTTTAGGTACTGGTAGCCACTTGGTTAGGAGTATGGTTTGGATTTGGGTTAGGCGGGGTTAGGGTTAGCGACTCCGGGGGAGGGCTTTGG
>NW_028152136.1:152537-155037 GCF_964638095.1 Poromitra crassiceps
GTGTGTGTGTGTGTGTGTACATGTGTGTGAGTGATTCATTGTATCTATGTGTCAGTCGGCGTCTGCCTATCTGTCTGTCAGTCTGCCTCTCTGTCTGCCCACCCATCTGTCAGTGTTGTCCGCGAGCACATACCTCTGGCTGGGGCGCGCGGACACGTGTGAGCCATGTGTGTATTTGGATGCGTGCTACGTGCTTTTTACTGTGTGTGTGTGTGTGCGCGCGTGCATGTGTGTGTGTGTGTGTGTGTGTCGAGTGTGTGTGTGTGTGTGTGTGTCGAGTGTGTGCTCATCGCAGATCCGCGGAGACCGTGTCAGCCTCCTACAGGTGTAAAGGCCCCAAACATCTGGCTGGCACATTTCAAAATCTCTCCGAAAGGGAGGAGGGGGTGGGGCCAAAGCCACAGCGGAGGGCTGTACCACAGTCGTTAAACAGCGGGGGGTGGTGGGTGGTGGGGGTGGTGGTGGACTGCACCACTACGGCATACACCTGCTCCGTGCATGTCTGTCTCTGCTCACCAAGCAGTATTCTTCCACTATGCAACGCTGTGGCCGGTGTTTGGCCACCCGTACGAAAGGACAACAAAGGTTACAAAGCAAGACATCTGGAGTCAATTCTCACCCGACTCTCTGGAGGAGTGTAAGGGTTCATCATCAGCAGTAAAAAGAGGGAATTCCGCTCATTTGAGGGAATCAGATGTGGTGTTCTCATGTCCCAGGCCAATCAGATGTGATAGTGACATCAACCACTCTCTTTCCAAAGCCAGAGAGCCAATTAATGGCCCAATTAGGCTCCATTTTCATACGGAAATAAATGCGTCCCATTTCAAACGGTGTAACGGTCACTGCCCCGGCCCCGCACACTTCCACACCTCTTCCCACGTTGGTGATATCGTGTAAGCAATGCATCCACTAGTGGGCAGTAAGGAGTCAAATGTGTGAGTGTGTGTGTGTGGTACCGCTCCGTTTCGTCCATATCCGTAAGCTTTCAGAAGATCGGTACGCGTGAAATGAATGCGTATGCATATCCGTATTTAACGTTGAGCGTAATTGGGCGTTAAGAGTGAAATTGTTGATGTTGTACCAATATATATATACCCGGTTCAAGACGACTCGGACCGCCGGAAAAAATGGGTTCCGACCTGTAAAAAGTGAATCGAACGGTCGTCCAGGCCGGAATTACAGCTCGGAAATTCGGGTATCATCCAGAGCTCCGGTTTCTCCGAGTTGACGTCACAGCCACATCACAATGGCAACTTGCATCGTTAATGATAATCACAGAATTATTATGAAGACGTTTGTTGACGTTTTAACACACAAGTTGAGTTCTTAATTATGTAATGTTAACGTTTCATATGTGTTTGTATCATCTGTGTTTTCGCTCCGTGTGAAATTCAGCATTCAGCATGTTCGGATAGCATTGTTCGCTAGTAGGTAGCTACCATGCTAACGCGGGTTGCTATAGCAACAGTTTGGGTCTCCCCCCCCCGAGCGGGAGGTGCAGCGTGAACGCAAATATGTCCGGGCCGGAGGTTCCGTATTGAAACCTCCGGCGGGCTGAGTTGTCATGAATGCGGTAATAGTCTGGAATGTATCCACTAGCCACTGGAACAGATCCAAAACAAATGCACACTTAGTTTCAGAAAATCATTCAGGATATTGTCACATTCACCTTGTCCTTTGCTATGAATTCTCTTCAGACTTGTACATCTCAAAGATGAGGGGGAGGGGTGACTTCCTGTCTCTGGCTGTGGGAGATGGTAATCAATGTTCAGGTCACTAATACAGACTGCGCTGTCCTGAGGAAACACACCTTCAAGCTAGCTGAAATAAACAGTGCTGCCCAGTGCATCTTGATGGTGTATCTTCTGACAAGATGTTGCAGGGAGAAGGAGCGAATTAATTGTTAACGTCAAATGACCATATGAATGCGGAATTACCATTTTCTACCACATATTGCCTACAGCGCGTACTGAAATATACAGCGAATGTTGGCCCTAAGGCACTTACGGTATATAGGTTTTGGAACGACATTATGAAGACTCATGACATGCTCATGTAACTAATATTACATTGTGCGAAGGCCAGAGGGTACTAGCTGTGGACGACCTTTGACCTCCATTGGCTTATCGTTACGTCATCTCCAGTAGGGATTAATGCAAACACGCACACACACACACACACACACGCACACACACACACACACACAGCACGGAATTCACACATGGATGAGGGAAGCACAGCCCCGGATTTAACATTCCTACTATGGCCACTTACATGTCAGCACACATCAGCTGGAGTTAACCGCGCACACGCATTCTACGTGAGTCACATGACAAGAGTGGAGAATTAGAGCTCAGAGCAAAAGGATTCTCAATGGGGTCCACAGCGTCGATCATGTCAGCTTCGATCGAACGTGGGTTGAGAGGGGCGATGGGCGCGCGCGGTCGGACTCTCAATGCTCAGTTCTGTTCGATCTCACATCGAGCCCGTCTAACTCAAA
>NW_028152136.1:160037-162537 GCF_964638095.1 Poromitra crassiceps
CCTATCTCCTCCCGTGGTCCCTCCACCCCTCTCTCTCTCACGCCCTCCCGCCCCTGCTGCTGCTGCTGCACCACCCTATCCCCTCCCGTGTCCCTCCACCCCTCTCTCTCTCACGCCCCTCCGCCCCTGCTGCTGCTGCACCACCCTATCCCCTCCCGTGTCCCTCCACCACGCTCTCTCTCACGCCCCTGCTGCTGCTGCACCACCCTATCCCCTCCACCACGCTCTCTCTCACGCCCCTCCGCCCCTGCTGCTGCTGCACCACCCTATCCCCTCCCGTGTCCCTCCACCACGCTCTCTCTCCCACACCACATGCCCTGGCACGACCCCTGTGGGCTCTCCGCCAAATGCCTGGGCACAGCCCTGCTTTATATAGCCCTACGGTGTGGACGAGAGGGGTATTGCATCATGCCCGCCCCCCCCCCCCCCCCCCCCCCCCTCCTCCACAGAAACCAACAACAGCCCACCACCAACCCATCATTTGCACACATGCCTCATACCCCCCCCCCCCCCCCCCCCTCAAGTCGCCGTCTAATTTTACCCGACTGGGATCATTTTGTACACGTTTTTTCTTCTTTTTTACCAAACCGCAGGTGCTTTGTGTCTGTGATGCATTTTACATGGGGGAAGGGGTGAGAGAGAGACACACACACACACACACACACACACACACACACACACACACACACACACACACACACACACACACACACACACACTGTGTATACAGGTTGTCTGTCTGTCTGTCTCTCCCTGTCTCCACCTCTCTCTCTCTCTCTCTCTCACACACACACACACACACGCACGCGCGCACACACGCACACACACACGCACGTACACACACACGCACAAATATACAAATATGTGCGCGGATGCAAGCATATATACACACACACAAATGATTCAAACCATATAGACTGTATAAAAATATGGACATAGCCACCATGACGTCAGCCATTGGTTTGTGGACTGGTTTTGAAGCCTCCAATTCCACATTGGGGCCGTCACCATCTTGGTTTTCTTGGAGGCAGAAGTGACCATATTTGGAGGAGCAGCGTCTCCTGCTATTGGTCCGTGATCGACGAGCTGTGCAATCGCTGGACAGGCGACCTGTCAATCACGCCCCAAATCATACTTTGCATTTATTTGATTCTATAAATGGGTCCATAATTTACAAAATGAACATCATGCTGTATTGAAGAAGACTTAAAGGAACACTCTGCCCATTTTCAACCAGCTTTGTATCATTAGAACATCAGTAGTATATCAGAAAACTGTAAACTGTTTTGAAGTCTGTCATTTACCGTAAATTCCGGACTATAAGCCGCGGCTTTTTTCCCGTTTTTTGGCCTTTTTTGCCCCCTGCGGCTTAAATAACGGTGCGTCTTATCTATGGATTTTTCCAGCAAACGGCCACTCGGGAACCTCCAAAATCTATGGATGTTGGTATGAGGCAGAACGAGAGCAAGACAGACATTATGAGAGCGAGACCCTGATTGGATGATGTTGCAAAAAATGTGCCTCGCGACCTGATTGGAGCACTGTGCCACTACTCTCTCTCAGCCACTACGGTAAAACACCCTCCCTCCCTCCTCCCTCGCTCCGGGAGGAAAAAGGCAGCGATTGAGCTGGAAAGACAGTCTGAATGAAATTGAATGTAACATTCCCAATTCTATGTATTACATTCTAAAAAACTAACAGCAACATTTTGGAAGGCTAAGCCACACAACTAGCTCGTTGTAATCTAACATCATGCTTCAAAAGATGGAGAACTGGCTGTGTTACGACGATGGTGGCGATTGAGCCTGAAAGCCATGTCTGAGACAGTAGCGAGACAGGAACAACAACAGCAGCAGCAGCAAAGGATAATGCACAAACCCGAGACGAAAGGGACTGTCCGTCAGGGCGCGGACGACTGTGTGTCAGCAACTCCCTCCCGACTACCAGGAGAAAATTACAAACTTCGGCGAATTCACACAAAGAAAGATCAAGGAATATTCCATCGGACCGGAGCAGATCATAAATATGGATGAAGTGCCTTTGACGTTCGACCTGCCTCTCACTAGGACTGTTAACAAGAAAGGTGAATCGTCCATCACGTTGAGAACCACAGGTCACGAGATAACGAATTTCACTTGTGTTCTTGGCTGCACAGCAGCTCCCGCCGATGGTGATTTTTAAGCATCTCACAATGTGTGATTTTGTCTGGGGATTAGTGACCTGACTTTTGTTTTGTTGAAATGTTAATAAATGGGAGCTTCCCCAAACAGCCATCTCTTTCCCGACAATCCCCTCTGTGCACGAAGCCTTACATATGGTAATTAAACATCAAAACACCCGCGGCTTATAGACCGGTGCGGCTTATAGAAGAAAAAAATAGTCACCTTTGAAGGTGCGGCTTATAGACCGGTGCGTCTTATAGTCCGGAATTTACGGTAATTTGACAGTTATTGAGTGTTAAATCACTGGTCCACACTAACTCAAATTAATAACTCATTAA
>NW_028152136.1:167537-175037 GCF_964638095.1 Poromitra crassiceps
GGCAGGTCAGTTAGTCACTGTGGTGGGTTTTCAAAGTGGGAGGCAGAGGGGCTCCAAACAGCTCAGTGAATGGAAGTGAAATATATGACATTAGTTATTACAATGACATCATCACATGGAATAGCCTAAATGTGTGAGATTTGGTTCAAGAGATTTGACTGTTTTTCCCACTTTGCCAGAGGCAGAAACAAATAAATGCCCTTCAGACAGACCTTTTGATGTGTTTGGTGTAGTCTGACGTATGTCAAACAGCAGCATCAGGCTATCTTGGCTCAATTGCTGTGTGTCTATGGGGTAAAATAATATAACAACAATCCCCGGAGTGGGACTAAAAAACCTCAACCAGCCCGTGGCGCGGATACTCCACAACCCCCGAACCTCCACAAACACAAGAGCAGGCCAAAATTCGGAGGGGGGGGGGGGGGTATTTTGACGGCAACCTTAGCTCGCAGCCGAAATTTTTTGGCTGTTTTTCTAAAATGTTGGTCGTTTGAAGCCAGATTTAGAGGAATATCTCATTTTAAATTAACATTAGACTGTTGTGATGTCATTATTCAGTTTTGACCATCAATATTTGCTCCTTTTCTTCTCATTCGGGTAAATACTGTATATTTATTTCGAGATTTCTGTCAATTATATGTGCTGTTATCAGGGGCGGACTAGGATCATAATTCAGGCCGGGCATTAGATACCAAGCAGGCCAGGCCGATACGGGCCGACGCACGTGCCGGCGTCCGAAGGGCGGCGGCGAAAAATTTGGGCCATTTGAAGCTCAATTTGGGCCGTTTGAAGCCCAATTTGGGCCGTTTGAAGCCAGATTTGGGTCGTTTAAAGCCCAATTTGGGTCGTTTAAAGCCAGATTTGGGCCGTTTGAAGCCCAATTTGGGCCGTTTGAAGCCCAATTTGGGCCAAGTCCAATTTTACAATGAGATGCACCCACTTTAAACCTGAATAAAGTAATAAAACCACTAGTAAACCAGTAGGCGGCGCCTGGCCTGCTGTTCAGTGAGTGGCCTGGCCTGGCCTGCAATTTTTTTTTTTTTTTTTTTTTTTGCAGGCCAGGCCAGGCCAGGCCACCGGGCATTTGCCGGACGTGCCCGATTATGCAGTCCGCCCCTGGCTGTTATGGTCATTAGCTTAGTCACTCACTTCTACTAGCTTCTACCCTATTTGCACAGGAGTAATCCTGTGGGGATGGTGCATTCCCAAAGTGGGGTTCACTGTCTCAACTTTTTTTTTTTTTTTTTTTTGCCTGGTCAAGCGCCCCACCGGGATTTGTCCCGGTGCTCCCAATGGCCAGGCCGACTATGCCATACGGAACTGAGCGGGGGGGGGGGGGGGGGAGATGGGGGGCGTCTTTTCCTCAGATTTGTCTGGGGGGAGGCCCACACTCTCAGACTTTGAAAAGCCCTGCTGTGGAGGATTTTTATACATTCTCAGTTGCAGCCAAGAGAAAAATTTGAAAAGATGGTTTTCAAATATTCACAACTGCATTGTGCCTCTGATTACCCAGAACCACTGCAATCCAGAGGATATGTCTCAGTGGGGACGCTGTCACACTGAGGTAGTGACTGTTATTTGTTTCTTTTGTTTATTAAGGGATCCCAATTAGCTGATGCACAGGCAACAAGCTGGTCTTATTGGGGTTCACATACATCTAGACAAGTAGTTGAGTGCAAAAGAAAAGGAACCAATTACAACGAAACAAGTCTCAAAACAATTAGGAGCACAATGATGGCCGCCATGAGTACAAAATCTGAACACCAAAAATAGACAAAATGACATTTACAGTACAGTAACTTCAGATAATAAATAAAAGGACAAATTCAAGCTAAAATAGTTGCACAGGAAGACATAGACAATCTACACAAAGTTAGATCACTCCAGAGTCGTGTAGATAGAAGAGTGCCGACATCTCCATTCACTCCAATGGACCAGTTTTTTACTCTCAAGAGTTCCAGGAAGTAAGGTCCTGGATTAAGCAGCACTGTCAAGTTGCAGCAAAATAGACAGTTTGTGTTGTACTCTGAAAGGGTTTTTCATCCCTTGAATCAAATTGTACATTATCAGCTTTATTTTAGCATGCAAAAGTAGCGCGAGACCCATTCCTGGCTGTTCATTGGCTAATGAGTCTTGCATTTTGGTCCTCCGCTGACGCCACTCTCTCTCTAGAGGACACTAGATCACGCTCAACACTCAGTCAGCATGCACTGGCATGTGTTCACACCAGACTCTGTTTATAGTTTTGTTCATTTAGCAGTGTTAGGGCCTCTCCCTGAAATGCATGACATGGCAACATGTGTCCGCATCCCATTAACAACAATGTAGCATGTTGTGTACGTTGTTTGCATAATGTAACGGGCCTCTTCTTGGCTATTTCCACCCAATGGCATCTTGGAACTACTCAACCTTCATCAAGTGAATCAGCGATCGCTTATTGAGCGGCCCTTACAGGTGAACAGTGAACGCTACTACGTAACTGACACAAATACATTGATTTCCAGTTGCCATATTGACGACAATAGCTGCAAATCTTTCCGTTTTAACAGTATTCTTTGAAACTTATCGTGCGTTCCTTTATCGCAAAAGAACTGGGATGTGGTGGCTAAATGACGTCACATCTGTTTTGTTAGCATTCCATTTGCAGAAAAGTTGAGCTGGGAAGTTCACTGTTCACTGGTCAGATCCACTCGCTAGCCATTGTTAGCAATAACAGTTGACAAGGCATTTCGTAGCATTTTGCGCATACAAACACTGCAGCCTCATGTCCACACAGATAGGAGTTAGGCAGTGCTGTGTGTACAGCTGATTTAATGAGACACAAACAAAACAGAAGTGCTAAACAACATTACTACGATTATAACTACTGTTGTTGCGCGGTTCAGCCGGTTACATGCTGCCACTCCGACGTGCTGCCACTCCGACGTTCTGCCACTCCGAAATATCGGCACTCAGAAAGGGGGTCTATATTCCCCGTTTTTCACTAACCTCTCCCAGCCCCCACGCCAAACCTAACCTCCCCCCATGCCTAAACCTAACCTCCCCCAGACCCTAACCCAAAACCTAACCTCTCCCACCCCCACGCCTAAACCTAACCTCCCCCAGACCCTAACCCAAAACCTAACCTCTCCCACCCCCACGCTTAAACCTAAGGTCGGCATTGCGGCTTCTAAGGTGAACGACCGCCAGTCCGAATAATGGAAGTTAACGTTCGGAGTGGCAGCATGTCGGAAAGGCAGAGGAACCCCGGTTCAGCCATCTTGGATTTTTGGGGTTGGGGCTGCTGAGACTCCTACGAGTTTGGAATGGGAAATACCAGCTCTGGTGACGTCACCGTCCCAGCTCATGACCTTTGAACCGTAAGATTACCAGTTCCCAGTTATAAAGGAATGCACGACTCATCATCCCCCTCCTTGTCCAGGCACCAGTGTGTCTGTCTGTCCTGTCTTTTTGTCCACTTCTGTATTTGGCAGCGACGGTGGCCCAGCGGACTCGAGTCGTGACACCACTTATCACCACGCGGAGAGACAAGAGACGCAGGGTCAAACTCCTCTCCTCTCCCTCCCTCAACCCCAGTGCCAGCCGGGCAGAGCACACTCCCCAATTACATGGCTGTAATTCCCCCATAAACAAGGTCAACACAGGGGGAGAGAGAGAGAGAGAGAGAGAGGGGGGGGGGGGGACACCCAGACCGAGAGGAGGAAGAGATGGAGGCCGGGCGAGCCAGAGAGGAAGGGGGGAGGAAGAGAGAGAGAGAGAGAGAGAGAGAGAGAGAGAGAGAGAGAGAGAGAGAGAGAGAGAGAGAGAGAGAGAGAGAGAGAGAGAGAAGGGAAGCGACCGAGAGGGAGGTTTGAGAGACAGAACGAAAAGGCAGTATTAATATTCACAGACTCCCAGCACTTGCTAAATATTTTATTACTTCCAGCTGTTTGATGTTAAGGAGACTCACCAGAGACCCCCCCCCCACACCCTCACAAACACACACACACACATACACACACACACAGCCTCACAAACACACACACACACATACACACACACACACACGCACAATTGGAAACGCACACACACCAACACAAAGCTACGCTCGCAAACCCAAAATCACATGGAGTGTACATACCAACACATAAGACACACACTCATGGACATCATCAACAAACACACACAAGTTCACACACACACACACACACACACACACACACACACACACACACACACACACACACACACATACACACACACACACACACACAAACAATTACAGCCATGCATACACCAACAGACACACACCAAAACATGTACACACTAATAAGAAGATGCCGGACAGACAAACCCCATCTTTATTTGATCACAGACAACACACCACGCATGCACACATGTGCACGGCAGCCAGTACACACACTTACACACACACACGCGCACACACACACACACACACACACACACACACGCTTTTTGGAGGCACCGTGAAATTTGTCCTCCACTTTTTACCCGTCCTGGCTCGTCCTCCTCCATGGTCACAGTGAAGTGCACAGGGAGTAACTTCTTCCAAACCACTGCTGGTCAGACGACGATGACCCCAAGTGAGCACGTGGGGAGAACATGCAAACTCCAAACAGAAAGGCCTTTTTCCACGAGATAGCCCACCTGGGCACCATGCAGGCACTGAAGGCACGGGAAGACATACTGTATACCCCCCAGTTCCAACAGCGTCCCAGGCGGGAATCGAACCCAGGACCATCTTGCTGTGCAAGGCGAGAGCTACCACTGGGCCACCGCGCCCCTGTGTACACACACCAACAAGCATGCAGCCTCACATGCAAACATACAGAAGTAAATATGCATTTTACAAAAGTGCAGGCACGCACGCACGTGCACGCACACACACACACACACACACCTGACTTTACATCGAGCATAATCTGTCTTTCAGGAGTTCCGTCACGTTTATTTATTTATTTATTTATTTGTGTATTCGTTATTCGTTGGGCTGACTTTCTATTTATTTGTGAGCTTGGTTCCGAGGGGAGAGAACATTCATCTTCTGATGAGAGCAGTCATTAATTCAGAACAGGCCCATCCCTCCTCTCTCTTTCTCTCTCTCTCTCTGTCCATCAGACTGACTTTCTCCCACGCTCTCTCTCTCTCTCTCTCTCTGCATTTCTATCTCTCCGTCAGTCTCCTCGCCATATCCTCCTCTCCTTCCCTCTTTCTCTCTCCTCCCTCTATCTTTTCTCTCCTCTGATCCATCTACCCCCCTGTGTGTACCCCGAGCCTGTTAATCAGCAGATTGTTAATGAAGGCCTGAGTTCAAAGACGCAGAGAGAGAGAGAGAGAGAGAGAGAGAGAGAGAGAGAGAGAGAGAGAGAGAGAGAGAGAGAGAGAGAGAGAGAGGCAGAAGAACGGGGAGGAGCTTTGGACCAACTGTCTGTTGAGACATGTCCACCCGTCTGTCTCTCTGCCTTCTCTCCTCTGATGTGCGTCCCTCAATGAGCTCCCTAGCAAGGACCACAACACACATTTTGCTCTTCGGTTCCCCTTTCATGTCCCATTAAATGGGGGAGAGAAGGAGACGGAGAGACAGCCAAAGAGAGAGAGAGAGAGAGAGACAGAGAGAGAGAGAGATTAATAACATGTTTCAATAATGGAGATGAATTAGTATTATTTAAACATTGACAGTATCAACTAGTTGTCAGGCATTTTGCTAGGCACACACTGGCGTTGTCATTTTAATTGGTAGCCTAAATCCGTGTTTCTTTCCTGGCAGCCTAAAAGTCATCTCTTGACTTTCTCTACCCGCCTTTCCTCGTCCCCTGCACATCGACTCGGTCGGCTGGCACCCCAAATGGTTGTTTACGTGCATATAATTTCAAGTTTCTACCTGCCTAAATTAAGCATCGCAAGCCTGAAATAATAATAATAATAATAATAATAATAATAATATTCCTGACATGTATCTTTTGCCGTTCCCACCCACATAGACAAACCACATGCTTATGTGAGCGGCTGCAAGCGACAGAGAAAACCATGAAAGTTGAAAATGGTCAAGTTAGAAACGTCGACGACTGCAAGGGAGCGGGAAGGTGGGTGCTGAGGGTGGGATTTTTGAAATTGTTGGATTTGGCTGTCTTGTGTTTATACCACCAACAAAATGCATTAAAAAAACAGTTTGTGCTTCCCAGCTCTAATCTTATTTCATACGTGTTCTAATGTTATTTCATACGCTCTCTCTTCAAAAGTGTTTGATTTTCATCATAATCTGGTTTTCCATAATAATAATAATAATAAGTTCAGTGTTTATGCCTGTGTTGCTGTCTGTTGTAGTGTAAAACGACTAAAGGGAGAGCAGGTGCTTACATGAGAGTGAATGAGAAAATGAGAAGATACTGAATAATGACATATAACAGTATAATCCTAATGTCAATTTAAAATGAAATATTCTTCTAAATATGGATGAAAGTCCAAAAAACGTCAGATTTTCTTCGGCGCTGCCGTGATTCCATTGCTTACAGCACCCCCTGCTTAATAATAGTTCCAGGGCAGCTGTCGACGAGTCAAACCCTTCCCTTCCCTTCCCCTTGTTTTGCTGCGTCAGGGCTCGGGGCGGAGGCGTCCTCTCCCTCCACCACAAAAGTGAAAAGACAGAAAGAGCAAAAGCAGCCAGTCACACAAAGTGGCCTTGAAGTTGTCACACGGCCCCTAAAAAAAGCCTGGCGTTTCTCGAGGCCCCCCCCGGCCCCCGAGGCTGAGCGTGAGCTGGGAAACCGCACCCCGACACCACAGACCGGCTTCACCCCTTTTAACAGCACCATGTTTCCCCCCAAAACGTATCGGCCGTGGCACGTGACCGCCAGTGAAATCTCTGATAAACGCGGTGGCGACTGCTTTTCCCTCTCGAGGGAAGTTGGTCGGACCGCGTGGAGCTTTGCTGTCTGCTAGGAGCATTAACAAGGGAGGGGACAGGCACATCCATCACTGTTACAAATGACTAAAAATAACGAAGAGGCTGGCACACACACACACACACACACGCACGCACGCACGCACGCACACACACACACACACACACACACACACACACAGGGCCGCCCATAAGGGGGGGTAAAGGGGTAAGCTTCCAGGGGCATCGCCACTAGGGGGGGCATTGGAGCCAGGGGGGGGGGGGGGGGGGAATTACACTAAAATATATCTCCCATCCTGAAAATGCGGCAACTATTTTTTTTTTTGCAAGGAGTCGAACAAATACACAAAACACAGCAGCAGTAACAAGGCATGCTCGGGCAGGAGTGCTCCTGTGGAAAATAGTGCCATTCTGATGTAATCCCCCATCTGACCAGTGCAGTGAGAGGCAGCAATGTGCCGCAAGGCATCTAGTCTGCCGGAAAGCCAAAAGAAGAAGAAGAAGAACAAGGCAGGCTTGGGGCAGACCATTTTGCTTGGGGCAGCAGCAGCTAGAGGGACCATTTATGGTGTAACACACAACACAGACAGGTGATAGCA
>NW_028152136.1:180037-245037 GCF_964638095.1 Poromitra crassiceps
CACAGTGATCGAACCAGGCGTTTTGACGGTACGATTTTTTTTAAACTGACATATTTGTGTCGAGTCCACCCCTGGGGATACACAGTGATCGAACCAGGCGTTTTGACGGTACGATTTTTTTTAAACTGACATATTTGTGTCGAGTCCACCCCTGGGGATACACAGTGATCGAACCAGGCGTTTTGACGGTACGATTTTTTTTAAACTGACATATTTGTGTCGAGTCCACCCCTGGGGATACACAGTGATCGAACCAGGCGTTTTGACGGTACGATATTTTTTAAACTGACATATTTGTGTCGAGTCCACCCCTGGGGATACACAGTGATCGAACCAGGCGTTTTGACAGTACGATTTTTTTTAAACTGACATATTTGTGTCGAGTCCAGGATACACAGTGATCGAACCAGGCGTTTTGACGGTACGATTTTTTTTAAACTGACATATTTGTGTCGAGTCCACCCCTGGGGATACACAGTGATCGAACCAGGCGTTTTGACGGTACGATTTTTTTTAAACTGACATATTTGTGTCGAGTCCACCCCTGGGGATACACAGTGATCGAACCAGGCGTTTTGACGGTACGATTTTTTTTAAACTGACATATTTGTGTCGAGTCCACCCCTGGTGTCCGTCAATTCTTGTGCCTGTTGACGAGCGATTTAAACAGAGCGACAGAGCGATTGCAAAGGGTTGAATCGAGCGACAGAGAGAAAAATAAATATCTCGGTGTGAACACAGCTTAACCCTGAATCTCTGATGACAAGACGAGAGGAAATTAGTTCTGAAATTGCTTCTGATGACGGCTATCAAAAGCATTTGCATCTGCAAATCAAATGATTTGCACGTGTGTTTGATGTTTTTTGCTTTTCACCACCAGGCATTTCCAGTGTCTTACAAACCTCCAAGTATTCTGAAAAATGAGGCCCAACTTATCTGGCCTATCTTGTCCGGAATCATTGATAAATGATTGATAAATGATAAATCCTTGTATTTATCCCGTGGCTAGAGAACCGCAAATCTCTCTCTTCATAATTTCCTCATCTTTTATGTGAATAAGTGCTGTGCTCTATACTCACGAGTTAGTTGGGTCATCTCCAGCAGTTCAGCAATGAGGTTCGTTTCTCAGTTTATTTGTCATCTATGAAGGTTTAAAAAAAAATGGCCCCATACCTCTCATGAAAATGCGGGTAATTTCCACCCCGAGAACCCTAAATCCAAAATGGCTACCATCAGCTACAGTATGTTGGAAAGACATTTTCAATGGTTTGGCCTACAATGCTGCAAAGTGCGTGTTTCTGGAACTTTCTGGCTCGATGAATTCATAATTGATGTTATTTTGATGATTTGACCTATTTTTGACCCAACTAGATGGTCGCTGATTTGCAGCTCCAAATTTCGAAATCATCGTAGAGTCTTCATATTAGGCTCAAATGGAGGGGGGTGGGGGGGCTAATGCGACTTATTCCTTTCGAAGGTCTTGGCTGATGCAGAATGTGTTGCACAGTTGGTTTCACTACTGTTGACATAATGTACGTAATGTATGTAAGTCACTTTGGATAAAATAGTGTCTGCTAAATGACGTAATGTAATGTGATCATTGACGTGTAATGAAAGCTCTGCTGAGTTGAGTGTAAAACAACATGTAACACAGAGTCCATCTCAAAGGTTAAACAAAAAGGTCAACATTTGTGCTTCATGAGAGAGACCTTCAGCGGATGAGTTCAACAAACTCATGGTCAACTCGGAAAACGACATCAGACTGCAGAAGCTTCTGAAGTGACAGTAGAAAGCACAATTTGGTCACAGGTGCAGGGTGACGTCATATAGAGACAGTCGGCATGTCTGGGAACGCCCACAAAATGTTAAACGGCTGGCGCGCGAGTGGGGTAAAACCGCCCATATATCTCATGGGCTGACTCACCAAAAGACGGTGCTGCGGCTCTAAACTACAGGTTTGGGGGTTCTAGAGCAGAACACAAGACGTCTGCTCAGATGTGCGTTTACTGCGGTGGTTTAATTTCCCCGATCGTGTCTGTCTGGGCTGGGCTATCAGCTAAATTCTAACTTTGCTGAATGGATAGAACGGGGGTTTTCACCCCACCCTGACCACGCCCCCAGCCAGGCTGAGCCAGCTAAACCAGCGTCTATGACGAGACGTGGCCTCAACCTATACTGCGAGCGAGAAACACCACCCAACATGGGGGCTGGCGCGGCGAGTGGGGACTATGTCTTCCAGCATCCAGAGGCAGATACAATGCTGCTCTCTGCTCTATGCTAAGCCGAGGACCAGGAAATACACTGGAACAGTTGTACTAACTACTGTAGACTGTGAAGACATGGACTTGTTTGTCCAAGTGTCTTTATGTCTCACACCTACTTTGAGGTGATCTGCTGATTAAACGCGAGCGTGTGTTCATCAACTGCCATGCCGTGCTCTCAGAAGACATCATCACACCTTCTCCACGTCATCACCGGCAGTGACCACACCTCAGGGATCTATGGGCACAGGAAGAAGGTGATGATGAGAGCTGCTGGGATGAGTGGGTGAGAATGCAGGTTAGAAGACAGAGTCAGAGCTAATATGAAGGCGTTTGTCCTCTCCATCGTCTATGGCAGGGATACTCAACTTGCTTTGCCCGGGGGCCACTTTTGTGAAATGATAGAAGGCCAGGGGCCAGTTAATAAACAATCAATATACATTTTTCTGTAGCGCATTGTAGGTTTTTGGGGTGTCAGGCGGAGTTTAGTCTGACAATGTTGTGCACACCGGATAGTTAGTTAGGTTAAGTATATACATAAGTGCCTGGGTAGCGAGCAGACGGCGGTATTTGACAATTTAGCAGCTAAATCATAGATTATTGAAAGATATTCCATATTCCAGACTGAAATGCTATAACAGAAGTGGAGTATTGGCCAGAATGACATGAACATTTGGACACTTATTCAGCGGGTATCTTGCATGTTGCGTTCAGGTGCACTGTAAATTATTATTATTATTATTATTTTTTGCAATTCCATCGCGGGCCACACAGGGGGCGCCCACGGGCCGCATGTGGCCCGCGGGCCACCAGTTGAGTATCACTGGTCTATGGTGCGAGTGCAGATGTTACCTGCGGGCTAGGCCAGAGCTTCCAAGTGGCACAAACTGAACAAGTGTACAATCCGTCTGCCACCTGATGAGGACTTGCTGGATCTTCATGTGGAAAGGACAAACTATATTGCGTACTGCCGGCTCCATTACAATGTGCTTCCCTCTCACATTGGTCATGGCTGGGAATTTGTGAATGGGAAAGTGCTGACCAGTCCATCACACCCTCCCTTCCCCCTTCGCCCCAGCAGCTCACAATTCAGGACTGTTCATATGAGAGTAGTATCCAAAACACAAAGATCTCTCTGTGCCCAGCTACACTCAGGTACCTTGCCTCTTGCCATAGAGACAGGCAGGTTTAGCGGTGTACCTGAGGAACAGACACTTCTGTTCTGTGATCTAGAACAGATTGAAAATTAGATTAATTGTATGTTCTTCTGTCCTCTGTATGATGACATGTGCTTTTTGAGAAAATGAGCTTGTTATATAATGATTTCTTTTATTTGGATGATTACAAAACACTTGAATTATGTTTTAGAAAGGGAGCATTCCATACACCCAATTTCATTTCTAAAGCCTGGGAAAAGAGAAAAAATATGCTGTCTATTTGATTTGAGTTCTGGGGCACCCTGTGTGCATGACACTTGAATAAAATATCTATCTATCTATCTATCTATCTATCTATCTACCTATCTATCTATCTATCTATCTATCTATCTATCTATCTATATATCTATCTATCTATCTATCTATCTATCTATCTATCTACTTATCTATCTATCTATCTATCTATCTACCTATCTATCTATCTATCTATCTACCTATCTATCTATCTATCTATCTATCTACCTATCTATCTATCTATCTATCTATCTATCTACCTATCTATCTATCTATCTATCTATCTATCTACCTATCTATCTATCTATCTACCTATCTATCTATCTATCTATCTATCTATCTACATATCTATCTATCTATCTATCTATCTACCTACAGTATCTATCTATCTACCTATCTATCTATCTATCTATCTATCTATCTATCTCTATCTATCTATCTAATATCTATCTATCTATCTATCTATCTAACTATCTATCTATCTATCTATCTATCAGTAGTAGTGATGATGAGAGGAGTGAGTGTTATCAGATGAAGATAGCAGTCCATGGCCTAATCATTGTAAAGTTGCAAATTCAGTTTAAGTACCTTGTTAAATTCCACATTGTACTGGATATTGATGTACAAATGCCCATGTATTTGAATAAAAGTGTTTATCATTCAATTTAATTAATTCCGAAATTAAGTGACCATAGAAAGCGAAGGTTTGTTTCTCATGAATCACAAACTGTTGACCTTTTTGACTTTTGAGATGGCCTCTGTGTATTTAAATGTTGTTGTACAATTTATAACTCAACTCAGCATGAGCAGAGCTTTCATTAGAGCCTAATATGCAATATGGCCCTAGGACGCATTTGAAATGTTTTCCTTTTTGAGCTGAAGATCGGCAACCATCTTGGATTTGAAGGTCAAAAATAGGTCAAAACATCAAAAGGACCTCAATTATGAATTCCTCGACCCAAAAAGTCACAGAAACCATGTTCTTTGTAGTCTCTTAAAACAGACTGTCTCATCTACATCCGGCGAATGCAGCTAAACAGTCTGTACGTTACACCCCCAGAACATGCACAAGGAAGTTGGGAAAAAAACCTTCAGATTGGAAGGAAGTTCGACGGAATCCGACCAATCACGACACGTGTGTCCACGAGAAAAAAATCTGATTGGACTAATGAGCGGAAGACCCGCCTTAAACAAATTCTGATTGGACTAATGAGCGGAAGACCCGCCTTTCTGCTTCCCATTCCGGTTGGCGCATGCTTCTCCCCCACGAATTACCGACGGTATGGCGGAAGCATTTGAAAATTGCGGAAGCCAACTCGTCTGTTCTAAGAGACTATGTTCTTTGCAGCATTGTAGGCCAAACCATTGAAAGGGCAATTTCCAATATAGTAGTCATTTTGGATTTAGGGCCCCCAAACATTTTGCCCGCATTTTCATGTGGGCAAAATTTGTTATAGATGACAAATAAACTGAGGAACGAACTGTCGCTTTCCATGGTCACGGAATTGCTGGAGATGACCCAACTCTATAGTGATGTAATTGTATCCGCCAAAACATCGTACTGTAAGTGTATAACGTTTGGTAAATACTGTAAAAAAAAGTACAGTATTAACTCCTCACAAGATGCAGGTGAGATTACCTCTAAAATGCCACTGGTGTGTAACTTCAGTAATATTATCTTTCATAAGAGCACACAACTGTATCTGCTAACATGTTTTGTGACCTCTGAGTTGGATGGGCTGCTACATCCTCAGTGTTATTTGACTTGTATAATGGCTGAGAGACTTTCATAGACTATACCAGTAGCGTAGTGGTTGAAGCTTTTTAATAACCAACTAGAACCACATGGAGATCCTGAGCAACATAGAGGCCATTTACACCTGGCGTTAACATGCGTTTTCTGTGATCAGATTGCAATCAGATTGTCTTTTTTATCACTTAAAAGTACAGGTGTAAACACCCCCAAAACGCATTGAAGAAGGATTGCAATCTGATCGGCCAAACCACCTCCGGGAGGTGGTCAGGGATGCATTGTGTACACATTGAACACAAGTGCAAATGCAATGTGTCCTCTCAATCTGGATACAGCAACTTTATGCGGATTGAGAGGAGACCCATTTCTGCCATCAGATTCCAATCAGATTGCAATCTGATGGCAGAAAACGCATGTTAACGCCAGGTGTAAATGGAATCAGGTTAATGTGGTCAAGTACAATCTGATTGCAATCTGATGGCAGAAACCACATGTTAACG
Organism: Poromitra crassiceps; assembly: GCF_964638095.1. Classification (NCBI taxonomy): domain Eukaryota; kingdom Metazoa; phylum Chordata; class Actinopteri; order Beryciformes; family Melamphaidae; genus Poromitra; species Poromitra crassiceps. The sequence continues at coordinate 186,003 of NW_028152136.1, forward strand.
CCAGGTGTAAATGGCCTAACTGGACTACACACACTGGATGTGACACAAAGTTGGTGATCAGTATTCAAATTCAGCGTGCAGAATTATCTGAAATGTGACACACACACAAAACCTAACTCATTACAAAAGTAACATATTACATGTAATATATTACTTTTAGCAGTAACTCAGTAATATAACTTATTACTTATAGGATTTCAGTAATATTATACCAGTTACTTTGTCAAGTAACTCAAGTTACAAATTGAGTTACATTTTATTAAATCAAAGCACATGTTTAAAAAAAATATACAATCATTTCCTAATCAAACTGTGCGTTTTTATGCAAATAACCACTATAGATGACAATAACAAAGGAAAAGAATAACATTTAGAATTTTGGATTGTTTACACTGACTTCAATGCAGTTGAAATTATTTTTCGGGATAGTTCCGGGGCGGCGATGTCATTCTGCTGCTGCTGTTGTTTTGGTAAAAGTAACGCAAAAGTAGTGAAATAAGTAACGAGTTACTCTACACAGACAGTAATATTGTAAAGTAACTTATTACTTTTTGAAAGTAACTTGCCCAACACTGGAAATGAATGGAGAGAAGGAACGAGTGGCGTAAACGCCTGCGCCCGCTTTGTATAAAACAACACTGACCCCTAGTGGTCTTACTGAGGATCAGCCATGATCTGATTTCTAAGAGCGTTTTTGGCTCTGTGCATGACCTTTGTGGACAACTGTGTGTGTGTGTGTGTGTGTGTGTGTGTGTGTGTGTGTGTGTGTGTGTGTGTGCGTGCGTGCGTGCGTGTGTGCGTGCGTGCGTGCGTGCGTGCGTGCGTGTGTGTGTGTGCGCGTGTGTGTGTGTGTGTGTGTGTGTGTGTGTGCGCGCGTGCGTGTGCATGCGTGCGTGCGTGTGTGTGTGTTCTAATAATGGTGCCTGGTGGACTGGGGCCTCCTTTGATGCGATGAGGGCCGACAGGCGTGAAACAGGTCCAATCAGGCGCGTGGGTGCCGCCAATTAACCCTTTTCACCGTGTGAAACCAAACATAATTGCCTGGGGGGGCGGGGGCCCACTGAGGGGGCGGGGGCCCACTGAGGGGGCAGGGGGCCACTGGGCCATGGCCTGCCCAGCGTAGGCTGAAATGGGCATTAGCGGAGCTAGCAGGTGACCATTAACGCACAATTGAACCGCTGGGTGTTCCTCCAAATCACATAGTTACAGTTGCTATCCAGACCAAATTGGCATGGCATTACCAAATGGCCTGTATTTCTGATTTGCACACCTACACGATTTATCTTAATATCTTTTGAGATAGTGTACTCTGCCTGGTTTGTTACACTACAGCAGTATTTCAATGCTATTTTACCATGGTTTCGTCACAGGAGTGTGGTTATCTTTTGAAATAGAGTTTTTCTCCTATCTCTCCTATCTCTTCTAGCTTTGTGTGTGAACTGATCATCAGATTTGATGCTCAAGGCAAATGACCTTTAGGCAAACACCCAGAACTAGAGCAGGACTGAAATTAAACTAGAGCAATGCTGACACAATAATAACTTTGACTAATAATAATACTGTTTTGTTGTAAAAAAAGAAATACCTCCAAAACACCACATTTACACCAAGACATTGAGGAACACCACAGAAAAACTTGACATTTGTAGATTTCTGTTCAAATTTTTTCTGCAATTGGGTAGCGAGCACCTCTGTTCTGGAAATTGCTCAGAAACCCCTTATTTTCATTATACATAGGAAATCCCCTGAATGCCCTAGGTCAGGGGTTTTCAATGTCTGACACTGTGGGCCTCGGACAAGGTCTGGAAACCAACCCCCCCCCCCCCCCTCCCCCCACGTGGGATATTGCTGTTTTACTTCAGACTACATCAAATACATAAAAAAGGTCTGTCTGAATTTGTTTCTGACTCTGGGAGTGAGTCACACACATCTGTCTGTCACTGTTATTTGTACCTGTCCCCTGTATCTGTTGCCTGTATCTGTTGCCTGTGTCTGCTGCCTGTTGCTTGTCTTTTGTTTTACTGTTAAGCGTCTTTGAGTCTTGAAAAGCGCTATATAAAATAAATGCATTATTATTATTATTATTATTATTATTATTATTATTATTATAGGCTATGTGATCTCCTTTTGAGAATAATATAATAACTAATTGAATATTTCCCCCCCAAGTCCATTCACTGAGCCTCCCCTGAAACTGTTTGGAACCCCCCCCCCCCCCCCCCACCACCACCTGGGGAGGCCCACCTCAATTGAGAACCTCGGCCCTATCTCTCTAGTTTGTAGCTGTGATTATAGCTAGATGTCACAAAGGGTCAGTGAGGTCAAGTTTCAAAAAATTGTATCAATTGTAATGTGTCCTTATGAGAATATTAGAGATATTTCACTAGTTGTCATTTCGGAAAACAAACGTGTTTTTTTGTATTTGATTTGATTTGATTTGATTTTATATTATTTGACGGGTAAAAATTGAAATACAATATACTGAACAAAGCACAGACATGGATCTCAAAAAATAACATCAAGGATAAGCACAATAAAGTCAAGACTTATTTCCATTGTGGTCCTTGGTCTAAAACAGGTGGATATAAAAAACAACAACAATATAAACATAAAATAATTAATAAAAGCATTCAATATTCACCTGCTTGAGAGGTACGTCTTTCGGCCGCCAGGGGTCGTGGTTTCCTCTTCCTCCATCGTCTGGCTTGCCCGCCTGTCTGTCTCTGCCCAACACAAGCAATGTTGGCAAAAACAGCCCCCTCCTCATCGTGTGAAGGGGAAAAATGGCGGACAAGCACTAAATCCACATCGAAATAAACACACACATTACAACGCAAGGTAAACATCCTCGGATATACTGAGCAACGTCTCCTTTTACGCACGACTTAAGCGTTGACTCCACGCTATCACTGGCTAACTCTGCTGTGCTGGTGCGCTCCCATTTTGCTAATGCTAATATGTATAATCAGGTCAGCGAGCTAGCTAGCCACCTAGCATCAGGGCAGTGGGCATGTCTGGTGGGTTTAGCCGTGTATATAGCATAGCATGCTGGATGTGTCTGCAAGGCTACACTGGATGCATGCATGCCTGTTTTGTTTTCATTTGTAGCACGCATCTAGCGTTAGCTCATTATAATAATAGCCTCGGGATGCCTTTACCTCGGGAGGACCGTTATACTCGCAATTAGCTCAAAGATGTTAAATGAGCATCTAGCCGTTCATGCAAGTGTAGCGGTTATAGTTAGCACAGGCTATGGCGGGGGGGGGGGGGGGGTCTCCTGTTTGTATTGGCTTTGTGGGGTCTCCTGTGCGTAATCTGCGTATTGGCTTTGTGTTTTGAATGGAGCTCAACACATTTCGGCAATGCCAAACGTGTTTTGGCTATAAATGGAAACCTAGCTTCTCTTTTTAGATGTCAGACAAGCCGCAGCACATAATAGCAACAGGAGGAGGAAGGTGTATAACTGCTGTCTGCGCTCTCTCTCTCTCTCTCTCTCTCTCATGCCAGTGCTGCTGTCACTTTCCCCAGACGCAGAAAGAGGGAGCGGGTCGCTTTAATTTGGACGCCGTCCCCCTTGGCGGAAGAAAAGGGCGCACTTCTGTTGAAAGAAAAAGCGGACGGAGTGAGGAGGAGAAGAGAAACGTCTCTTCTGTTATGAAGTTTTAAGGTATGTTTTGTGTCAATATCACACTCTCTGCTTTATGGATCCGTTGTTGGCATTGATGTTTTAGTACTCATTATGAAAGCGCTGGGAAAGTTAGCTGGGATAATTGTATCACGTTAATCAACATATGTGGGGCAGAGAAAGGCTGGTTGTTGACATGTTTCGATGCTAAAATCAGATTTGTTTACGTTTTTGACACATGGGTATGTTGAAGCTAAAAACACGCGTCTGTCGTGTGAATAAACGTATTATGATTGTAATTAATATCGGCACCAAATTAATCTTAGTTGAAATCAGTGTCTATAAAACGCCAGGTTGGACATCAGTGTGTATCTCCCAGTTGACCAGAGAAAACAGATGTAAATCACTTGTTTCTTTCTAGCAGTTTGACCCGCTGACCTGTATGTTGTGTCTGGCTGGTAATGTGAACCCACGTTTTAGGTTACAGGGGGTCACTGAGCTAGATTGTCCACTTCCTCTAGTCTACACATGTGGCCATTCTTTGACTACAAGCCATTTAGAAAACAATCCCCATGGTTTAATGATCACTTTGACTTAAGAGGCAATCAGTTTTAATTGATCAGAGGTTTATTGCACATTGTTATCATATTGCCTATTCAATTCCACTCCTTTGCATCCGCTTATTGTGATGATAATATATTCTTTATTTTATAATGCATGATTTAAATCGGGTGTTTCAAGTGATGGAAAAATTGTACAATTTAAAATCAGGTGAAATATGCAATATGCGGTTTTAGGCATTTTAGCTGATGCTCTGACCCAGAGAGAGACAGTTTGGGCACTTTGAAAGGACACTTGGCTGTTTTCAGGATCCAACCTGTGACCTGGTTATGGGACAGTAATTTTGTAGTGTGTTTGGGTGACTGACTGGGACAAGCTGACATCTTGGGCAAACTCTTTGTTGTCGTCTGCCACCCACAATGACTCCCTCCCTGCTCTGAGCCAAGGACGTGAGGCCAGTGAGCTAACAACAAGGCTAGCTCTCTCCAGACTACCTTTACTGCAATACAACACACAGCTGGTAGCCGAAACACCAGCCTATGTGCTTATGTGTCATTAGTTATGAAGCCAGTCTTTACTTATCTGAGGCGAGTCTTTATATGAAGTGTGAATTTGAATTTGGATAAGAAAGAGAGATTGATAGGTAGCTATTTTATTATTATTATCAGCAGGAAATTCAATTGTAACAGCAGCAACAATACGCTTTTTTTCCACGTCTTCACATCGTTTCACAGCTTCCAACGCAGGCGTAACATAGCGACTGTTGTCTTGTCTTTTTCTCTCACTGTCTTTAGAGCGGAGGCCACTGTGTGTCGTGAACTTGGTCAGTATTGTTAGAGCATGAGGAAGCCGGTGCCACAGAAAGGTAATTATGGATTATGTCATTCATATACTACACGATACTAGCTAGCTTTTAGCCAGTCTTGTTTATAATGATCCTAGAGGAGCGGTTCCAAAGACCCAACCTTTTCCAACCGTTAGCCCACTTGAAAATCTCCAAAATGTTTGCGGCCCACATCCAACCGTAAACAGTACGGATTTTAACGATAAAAGGAGACACCACACACAAATCAGAAACTAAAAGTAAGGGTCTGTCTAAAATTGGGTAATTAAGATATAATAATATCTTAATAATAATAATAATAATAATTCATTAGCCTACAAATTAAACAAGGGTATCATTCAACAATGGAGAAATGCATTCTCATAATAATAATAATTATTATTATCATTATTGTTATTGTTATTATTCCCCCCCCCCCCCCACTAAGATTGTAATGTTTTGTAAATGATTTGGCGGCCCACTTGCGATACCTTGGCGGTCCCCTGGCCCATAGGTTGGGAATGGCTGTCCTAGAGACAATCATAATAACAATAATAATAATAATAATAATAATTCATTTATTTTATATAGCACTTTTCAATGACCCAAAGATGCTTACAATAGGAGTCCACAGAAAACAAGAACAATAGAAACGAGCAACAGGCAACCGATACAAATAACAATAGCAAAAGTAACAAACGAGCAACAGGCAACAGATACAAATAACAATTAACATGTCTAGTCAGGGATATACAGTATGCAAAACAGAGGGAGGGAGTGTGAGGGAAGGGGAGAGGGGGGCTGGTGAGGGTGGAGGAGGTAGTTAAGGATAGGGGAGGTTGTACGCTTGGGAGGGTAGGGGGGAGGTTGTAAGCTTGGGAGAACAGGTAGGTTTTTAGTCTGGATTTGAAAGTGGAGAGTTGGGGGGGAGAGAGTTCCAAAGTCGGGGTGCTGCTGTCGAGAATGCTCGCTCTCCCAAAGCTTTTGAGTTTGGATGGTGAGGGTAAGAGTGGAGAACGTTTGGAGCAGGGATGGTGTTTGAGATGTATCGCAGGACAGTAACTAACTGATGAGAAGTCCAGCTGTTGATGAGAGCTTAATCGTGTCTCTCTTTCTCCTGTAGCTATTGAGTGGAAAGATGCCAGAAGGATCAAGCATGCTCGGAGTGGACGACCCTCCCGAGTGCCTTCACAATACCAAGGAGGTACAGCAAACAACGCACTAAAGGCAGTGGCATAGAGGGCAACTTTCTGTACAACTCGGATGTGGAGTCCACACACTAACCCAGGGATACACAACTTGCTTTGCCCGGGGGCCACTTTCGTGAAATGATAGAAGGCCAGGGGCCAGTTAATAAACAATCAATATACCGTACATTTTTCTGTAGCAGATTGTAGGTTTTTGGGGTGTCAGCCGGAGTTTAGTCTGACAATGTTCTGCACACCGGATAGTTAGTTAGGTAGGTTAGGTAGGCCAAAATACATGTTGTGCTTCGGGTACTCACCACATGATGAAATATTAATCCAAAATGCACATAATTGGTCTTTTTGGAAGGAAAAGAGGTAGCCGGCACTACTTTCCAAACATAGCCGACGTATTTTGGTGCCGTGAGATGTGTGTTTTGGCAGATTTTTAACAGCTGTACCATTAAGGTGCTCTTATACTCGAGCAAAGCTCCGTCGGGGTGGGGCCCCGCGAGTCTCCGTGAGTCACCGTGCAGACCTCGCGCTGGGGCTGATGCCATTATACTCAGAAAGTGATCAGCATGTATTGTACAATGGTGAGAACAGCCCGTGAAAAGTCGCAATGAAACGCTGTGCAGTACTGAGTGCGCTTTCACTCTCAAACGACCGCACATCAGCACATGAAGGACTCACCAAACTTGTTTTTACTGAAAGCCGTTTTTACTTCTCAGCCCTGATAGCCTACTACTCTGTGCTGCTTTTAATCTCTCTCAATAATGCTCTCAACACAACACATTTACTTGGTGAAATGACTAAAAACGAACAGTTGCAAATCAAAGTTTATAGCCTACCACATGGGTCAAGAAATGTGGCGAAAACACAGCTCAGTGTTCAGGGTTCAGTGGCTCGAAAGCGGACATGTTTGGAGACAAGCTCGCGCTGTTAGAAAAAAAATCAGGCACAACGCGAGCGCCCGACAGCTAGCGAATAACCACGGCCAACAAATTTACGTAATTTGACGCGCCCGCCCCTCGCTCCACCCCCGCGCCCTTCACGGCAGGGTGAGCATAATTCAGCCTTTAGCCTCCATTCTATGGCGATAATTACTAACTGAGCGGACAGTGGCGGTAAGGCATGGTGTATCTTGGTTATGTTGGGGGGGATGTGGCAAATGAGCTAAACTTCCAAAAAAGTGGTGTATCCCTTTAAGCTCAGCCCAAAATCACAAATCAGACTGAGAAGGGTCCCCGGTATATTTTCTATCTTGTAAGGGGTCCTTGGCTGAAAAACATTGGAGAACCTCTGTCATAGAGCTGGTAATTTATTTATTTGTTAAACATTTTTGCCCTGTATTTTTTGTATTTTTTGTATTTTTTGTTTTGTTTTATGGTCACTCACGATTCAGGAGGTCGTCATGGGTTGGCTTGGTTGTAGCCTTAAAACTTGTTATACAGTATATGGATCTTCTTTTAAATGTCTATGGAGAAAATGAATGGGAAACTCACTTCCGGGGCAAGAGATGTCACGTGACTCTTCAGCTCTGTTGCTGCCATGTAGAGAAATTCTTTAATTCAACTTCTATTTGATACCAATGATCAAATTCCGTTTTGATCGTCAAAATCCTTAATGATCAATTATGGATAATCAATTAATCAAGCCCATCCCTATTAGGTAACACGCGGTGGTATACTAATAAATGTTCGTGGGAAGATTTAATTTATCTTAAAGTAGAATTTTGCCAAAAGAAGCTGGTGGGAGATAGATTTGTTTTTACTCCATGTCTCAATTTGGTGCCTTTCTAATGGGTGCAAAAAGCATGACATGGTCAAAGTCAACTTACAAATGAGGAAAAAGTTGAACTGCTATCCTAAGAAACCAACCACCTTAAAAGTTTGAAGTTCTGTTCCTGAGGGGGAAAAAACTTCAAATGATTGGCTATATGATTTGAAGTTTGTTGTGTTCTTGTCTGTTCTTCCTGCAGGGCATTTCAGTTGGGAGAAATACCTGAAAGAGACCGGTGCCACCGCTGCACCTGCCTCCTGCTTCAGACAGGTGAGTGACATGATTGGACGACGGGGCAGGAAGGACTTGTGTCCGAAACGTTACACATGTTGGTTTAGGTGACCAATAAATGTTTCGTGGAAGTTATTCCTGGTAGGCGTGGGCGATATGACGATCTTAGATCGTTCACGATCAGAATGGCTCCACGATCTGCCTTTCCAGACAGATCGTTAGAAGCGCTCTACACGCAGTGCACATTCTATCAGTTGCATTTCTATGTGTGAAAGACGCTCCCCGAGTTTTCCTCCCCTCCTCGCTTTTCACTTTGCAAAGTGCAGCAGCATGACAACACGGAGCGGAGGGGTAGTTGGTTTGACACACACACACACACACTCACACACACACACACACTCACACACACTCACACACACACACACACACACTTAACCAGGGCTTGCCTTGACAAGGACCTCTCGTCATCCCAGGGACGTTAATTAATTTGGGGACGGAGCCGGACGATAGCCTAAACACACGCTCTGCTCGTTACAATGAACAGCGTTAAAAATGACATGCCACACACACACGCACTAAACAGTAGGGATGTCACAATATATCGTCCCACAATATATCGCGATATCAAAACGTGACAATATGTATCGTTGAGATGAAATCTCATATCGTGAGAAAAAGAAGCTGAACATGGCGGCACTGATCTGCATCTGATTGCATGCTCGCTCTCCTTTTCATTGCTTTGTTTGAACAGACGAGGGACGTTACAGACACGGAGGATGAGAATGGTGAAATGACTCAAATTAGCGTGGAGGATGCCCCCTCAACTTACAAATCGATCGCAAAAAAATATTGTTTAAAATATCGTATCGTTATCGTAAACCCAATATCGTGTATTGTATCGTATCGTGAACTGAGTGTATCGTAACACCCCTACTAAACAGACATGCGGGCACTGGCAGAGAGACAGGCAGATAGAGCGCAACTAAACGGAATAGTTTGAGTTTCATTTGCTTCAGTCGGACTTGGCAGTTATTTTAAATTTTAAATGCGAGGACGCATATTTGCTCCTAATCTGCCCTCATCCTGCTGCCTCGTATTCTCAGGAGAGCGCGTTTCTGCTCCACCTTATTTTCTCCCCCCCGCCTCTCTCACTGCTTAAAGCTCAACGCTGTGTGTGTGTGTGTGTGTGTGTGTGTGTGTGTGTGTGTGTGTGTGTGTGTGTGTGTGTGTGTGTGTGTGTGTGTGAGCCGCATGTCTCTGCTCTGTCCCCACACTCTGTCTGTCGGTCTCTCTCTCTCTCCATTAAATTAGCAAATTGACAAATGACAATCACGCAACTCAATCGCAGATAGCCAATATATTCGTCCCTTCGCCCAAACCTACTGTATAAATAACAGTGAACCAAGAGATAGATGGATAGATAGATAGATCGATAGATACATTAGATAGATGGATAGATAGATAGATAGAGTAGATAGATAGGGTTTGCATGCTTGTGAACATTCTTTTTTAGCACATGAATTATTGGAAACTCAGCGTAAATGAATGACATGAAAATATTTATAAAACAAATTGTATTTTCAATTTCCATGAGTTTTCTAGGTTTCTCATGGCCGTACGAACCCTGAAATTAGTTTGGTTGTACTTGTGCTGTTCAGTAACTTGCAAAATAGTCTTAAAAACCAATATGAAAAAGAGTCGTGATAAGATCGGGGATCGTGATCCTGCCTGAAAAAATCGTGATATGATATTTTTGCCATATCGCCCACCCCTAATTCCTAGTGTGCGCCTCGGACTCTCTTTTTCTAGTCAGAGTATTGGATCCTCACAGAATCTCCATTTATTTTCTTTTTTTATACCCGCTATTAGGGCTGTGGCGATTCACTTATCTCCCGATTCGATACTATCACGATTCTTGGGTGCCGATTCGATTTATATTGCGATTCTTAAGTATTGCGATTCTACGATTATTGCGATTCGATATTACGATTTATTGCGATTTTTGTTTATTTTTTTCTTTTCTTTTTTCAGTTTGTTTGCTTTTTTACACTAGATTAGAACATGGGAAAAGTTGAATCATACACTAGAGACTGTATATTATATATCATGAGTAGGGCTGGGCGATATAGTTAAAAACAGGGGCGGACTGGGATCATAATTCAGGCCGGGCATTAGATACCAAGCAGGCCAGGCCGATTTGGGCCGTTTGAAGCCCAATTTGGGCCGTTTGAAGCCCAATTTGGGCCGTTTGAAGCCAGATTTGGGCCGTTTGAAGTCCAATTTTACATTGAGATGCAACCACTTTAACCCTGAAGTGTAATTATTACTTCAGACTAACTAATAAAGTAATAAAACCACTAGTAAACCAGTAGGCGGCGCCTGGCCTGCTGTTTTTTTTTTTTTTTTTTGCGATTATCGATTCTGGAATAAAAGATCGATTCAAAAAATCGTGACATTAAAAATCGCGATACTTAGGTGAATCGATTCTTCCCCCCACCCCTACCCGCTATGTACGTATAAACCTGTATCATTTCATTACATCCATCCCTTGAGGATTTAGTCCAGTAAAAATGTCACTTGACCTCACACTAATTGCAACAAAACCAAACTCAACTGATTTTGTATCCTCAATATGTCCTCAATGAAGGAAAAAAAGTGTTAAGGAAATGTATGAAGGGAAATTTTTGAAAATGACCCATATGATGCTACCAAAAACGTTTTTTTATTTATTTTTTAACATTTTTTTTTATTTTTTATTTTTTTTTATTTTTTTTCTCCTTGAAGCAAAAAACACATACAGGATATAAGTGATGAGATTTATGGCACATTAAAAAAAATAAATAGGCTTCCATAGGCTACCATCATATTTAGGTCATTTTCAAAACTTTCCCTTCATACATTTCCTTAACACTTTTTTTCCTTCATTGAGGACATATTGAGGATACAAAATCAGTTGAGTTTGGTTTTGTTGCAATTAGTGTGAGGTTGACCCACATATTTGCGTAAAATGCCTGGACTAATTTGGGAATACCCTTCAACGATGCAGAGAGGGCATATCTATTATATGTGAACCATGTTGAATTTGATCTGGGCCTTTATGTATCGTGTGTATTTGTGTACCATGTCAAATTGTATTGATGTGAAGCCGTTTTTATGTACCGCTTTCTTGACCAGGACTCCTTGCAAGAAGAGATCTTGTATCTCAATGGGACCTTCCCGGATAAATAAAAGGATAAAGACATTAGGGCTGTGAATCTTCACTGGCCTCACGATTCGATTCGATTACGATTGAGAGGGCTACGATTCGATTCGATTACGATTATCGATGCATCTCGATGCATCTTAAATCGATGCATCACTTTTTTTCCCCAATACATGATTTATTTTTTCTCACTTTCTTTTTTCTCACTGTGTGGCTACTTTTAAAATAAAAGTGCATTTGGAATTGCATTGTATTATGATCCATAATTAAAATAAACAACTGCATGTACTTCCATTATATTTTATTTGATTATTAAAAAAATAAAATAATAATAGATTTTTGACATTTGTGAATCGATGCAGAATCGTGCACGTCCGCATCGCGATGCATCTTATAATCGATTAATTTTGACACCCCTAAAATACATATCTTTAGTGTTTTTGCCGTTTTGATTGTTTTGTCTTGCCTATGCTCGACCCCCTTAGAGCGCTACGCCTCCGGTGAACGAGTTCAAGGCAGGCATGAAGCTGGAGGCGCAGGACCCGCGGAACACCACCTCCACCTGCATAGCCACCGTGGTGGGCCTGACGGGCTCGCGGCTGCGTCTGCGCCTGGACGGCTCGGACAACAAGAACGACTTCTGGCGCCTGGTGGACTCTTCTGAGATCCAGCCCATCGGCAACTGCGAGAAGAATGGAGGCATGCTGCAGCCCCCGCTGGGTGAGCGCAGACACACAACACAACACATAGGGCCTTTTAAATTATATATAATATTATATAATATATATATAATATTATATATATATTATATTATATTTTTACATTCTCATTCCATTCATTTGCATGTAAAAAAAAAAGTTATGGACAAGCTCAGGGTACCTCCTCATCTTTTTCTTCGTTTTTCAGTGTTTTTGATTTTGTCCACTAGGTGTCAGTGATTGACCAGCGAAGACCCTAGAGTGGTGGTTCTCAAACCTTTTCATTGTCAAGGACCCCCTAAACTGACACAAATTAGACCCACGGACCCCCGTTTGATCAGATTTTGTCCCAGGGTTCCCCCAATCTGACAAGATTTTCTCTTTTATTACAGAAAGTTTAGGAAAACCCATGACCCGAAATAGTCATACGTTCTGTAATTGTGTTACTCTTATGGATGGAATTAAAGTGAAAATAAAGGATTCCCTTTTTTTGCTGGGGACCCCCTGCAAACCTGTCAAGGACCCCTGGGGTTCCCAGGACTCCACTTTGAGAGCCACTGCCTTAGAGTTTGATACTAATGGCTATAAATAACTTGCTGACACAACTAAGGTTATTTCAGTCTTGACTGCCCGTGATGATAAAAGACACAGGAGCACTCTTGTATTCTGCACATGTAGGTCGGATATAATCACACTGTAGTCAGGCAGTTCATTAGGGCTGGGTATCGCCACTGACTTCCCGATACGATACGATACCGATACAAGGTCCCAAGTCGATACGATTTCCGATACGATACGATTCAATATCGATATTTTAGTTACAATACCAGTTTTGCTTTGATAATGGAAGAGATTCTCAAAGAACTAATGCTGTAAATTGTACAAGGAACCCTCTAACCTGGTGCATTATTAAAAAATATTAATATTTGCATTAAGAATTGACCCTAAAGCAAGCAGTTACATCATGTCATTCTTTTTTTATTTAAACATGACCAACATATTCATTCAACATCTTATCTTTCTTTACAGTCTTCTGTCTCTTTCTTTACAGTCTTCTGTGAGAAGCCAAACAAATGTAGATTTCCACTATACAACAGAATCATTGAACAGCAGCAGCATGTTGTAAACAGTGTTTCATAAAGTATAAATGCTTTGTAAATAAAATAAAATACAATAAAATACAGCTCATGAACATTTCCAGTTCACAAACATTATAGTGCAAACAGATCTGAGGTCTGTACATCTGGCTCATGGTGCATGCACAATGCACATGTAGCCTACAGTATTTATGTTTTTGTTTCAACTACAAACATAAATAAACGTCAACTTTAAACTATGTTTTAACTACCACACACAGCCTATAATATTATAGCCTATGTTTAATTTAATTTTTTTTAATTTTTTTGTAAAATATCGATACTGGGATTTATGTATCGATACTTGTTCCTTCACATGAATATCGATTCAATATCAATATATCTATTTTTTTTAACCCAGCCCTACAGTTAATATTGAAGTATTCTTGCTAGTTTTCTCTGTAATAATAATTTATTACATCTATATAGGCCTGGGGGGTTGGGGGGGACTATGCCCCATTAGGGATATTATTCATGATACCAGACGGAAGAGCATGTCCAACTGGTCCTATAACACCACTTCCAGCACCAGGTGGTCTCCCATCTGAGGACTAACAACACAGGTGGTCCCCCATCCGAGGACTAACCACACAGGTGGTCTCCCATCCGAGGACTAACCACACAGGTGGTCTCCCATCCGAGGACTAACCACAGCCAAACCTGCTTAGCTTCCCAGACATGCTAGTGATGTGATGCAGGAGCTATTAGTGCTCCGTGACTGTTTGCTGAGAAGCACCTAACTTCTCTTGTCTCAAGATCACACGTGGCCCTTAGATGTTAGAGAACCAGTGTATTGATGACATTTGTCCTCTGCCTCAGGTTTCCGTCTCAACGCGTCCTCCTGGCCCATGTTCCTTCTGAAGACGCTGAACGGGGCTGAGATGGCACCTTCTCGCATCTTTCACAAGGTACCTGTACAAGGCTCACAAGCTCAACACGTGCACACACACACCTACACACCAATCTCCCCAAATACTGTTTATAAGCAAACTGTAGCAAACAGTTTGACAGCATTTAGCTGGGTTTTAGGGGCACTTTACACGAGGACGGTTTCCTATGGTGACGGGGAATTATTTTATCCTTAGTGGCTCCCTTTTAGACGGCGATGGCGAATTTGGGCTTAGGAAACAACACATTTTGAAACCACCTTCCAGAGTGGAATTCTTGGTGACGCTTCCCGCTGAGCGCTCCATGTAATCGCTTTGAGACGGCACATTTCAGGAACTCTGACGTGCCTGCACACGCGACACACGCCATAGCCGTGCGCGAGTTGGCAACCATTTTCAAAATAAAACGTCAGTATGAATGAAGTTTGGCAACATTCAGAATTAAGCTACACTGCGGCCAACTTCAGTTACATGTTCATAACGTTACTGCTGCGAGGAGCCGATGGCTGTACCCGGTCGCATTTAACGTTAGTTACAAAAGCACGTGGACAGTGTTTTCTCACTGCCAGTAGCCTAACTACAGTAGGGTTTGACAGATAGCACACTCAGCGCTCCCGGTTATCGCTGCTCGTTAAAGATTTCCAATAGGCGTTATTCTGATAAACTGGTCACATATATGTTACGTTCTCACCGACAAATATTAAAACTTTAAAACAGTTTGGGTTTTTTTTTAGCTTGAAAACAGCTTTTTGGCAAGTCTAAATGACTGCGGTAGGCGTACTCTACTTCCGTGTTTAAAACCGGAAAGACGATTACGAAATGACGTCATGCAGAAGCGTCCTTGTATGGGCAAAGAATAAGGTGATCACACTGCCACCTAGTGACCTGGCATGTACATTACGGCGTTTTAAAAATTCAACAGCGCTCATGTAAACAGGGAGAAGGTGTGAAGGAAAAGGTGTGAAGGAAACGCTATTGTGTCATTTCTTTCAGAAACTGTCCTCGTGTAAAGGGCCCCTTGGTCTACCACCCCTGATATACTAACATACATGCACAATAAGACATTATTGACTCATGTCTGTCTCCTCCCTGTTCCCCAGCAGGAGCCCCCCGCCCCGGAGCAGAACTCCTTCCAGGTGGGCATGAAGCTGGAGGCGGTGGACCGCAAGAACCCGCACTTCATCTGCCCGGCCACCGTGGGGGCGCTGCGCGGCGTGGAGGTGCTGGTCACGTTCGACGGCTGGCGGGGCGCCTTCGACTACTACTGCCGCTACGACTCACGTGACATCTTCCCAGTAGGCTGGTGCACCCTCACCGGGGACAACCTGCAGCCGCCCGGAACCAAAGGTGTGTGGACCAAACCAAAACCAGGAGGGGGGGGGTGGGAGGTTCTGAGTTAACTGGGATAAGGGTTTTGACAGACCTGCACCATTATTATTTTCTACATCTCCTGAGGGAAGTTAGATGGTGGAAAATCTGATTTGTGTCTGACACTGTATTTTCTCAGTCTACTGCATGAGAGCATTTTTTGCACAGTCCCTTGTTTGAGTTTGTCTTTACACCTTATTTCCTCTATTAGTAGGGGTGGTAATCACCGGATGCCCACGATACGATACTAAAACGATACTTGAGTCACGATACAATAGTATTGCGATATCGCCGATATTGCGATATATTGAATATTGCGATATTTCGATATATTGCAATTTCTTACTTTTTCAACTGCAAATGATGTCCCCAAAGGAAAACTTTGTCAACATCTGGTTTATATAAGAACAATTTTTCAGTCTGTACATCTGACTTCAACCATTTTATTGCAGCAACATTGTCAAGTAGACAGACCAACAACTTTCATAAAGTCATGTCATAGTTGCATGCACCTGACAAACTGAACTGTTTGTTACAGTTTGTCTACTTACAGTCCACCTTAACTGGATGTGTGTGTGGACCAACTGTACCGGTACTTAGGTCGTTTTGAACAATGCACCTTCACTTCACTTAAACAAAACATCTTGTGCAGCCCATTCAGTAACTGGGGAATTTGTAAATTACTGTTATGACAAAACTGTTACTGTTAAAACAAAATGAAAATATGCTACCGTTTGTTTACTGCTGGCCTTGGAACTAAAGTTTATAGTAGCCCGGTGGCCTGGCATGGCCTGCAAAAAATATATATATATACCGTATATATATTTTTTGCAATATCGATACAATATCGTCAGGCAAAATATCGCGATACTATGGTGTATCGATTTTTCCCCCCACCCCTATCTATTAGTGGCCGGTAGTCAAAAGCCAGGTCTCCAATAATGGCGGGGGGGTGTGGTCGACATGAACAAATAAATGTCGGCCCCAAACACAGGCCGGGAAAAACAAAGGAAAAAGCACGGAAGCTTTGAGCCATACGTGCGCACATTTAAACACTGACATGCAGGGGTGCAAACGTGTTGCCTTTCAGCAAAATTCAGTAGCCTATATATAATTGTGCTGTTCTAACTTGGTGTGTTGTGCACATTTAGTTTTTTATTAACATTTGTATTTATTTTATAACATTTTATTTACTCCCATAGGAAAGCTATATTTGTTAAGCTCTCAGCCGCTCCCAATAACCAAGCGACATAGGCTGCTATGGTTTTAAGTTGTGTCTAAAGCGCAAATGATGCTCGAGCGAAATCGACGGCGCTGACTGTGCCGAGGGGGTCGCCGCAGCTGGGCGTCCTATCGGCGCAGCTCGGCGTAGAACCGTGACAGGGTCCACTTGAAAAATCGTACTCGGGGCACGGAGCAGAACGAAAGCAATTGTTCCCAATGTGAAAGCACCCTAAGGGAGAGTGGAATATGCTGCACATGTTCCCTGGCAATAAATAAACAATTGTCAGTTCCTGATACTTTCCCATCTCTTAATTTGAATACTTATTATTATACAGTGTTGTTGAGAATAGATCAATAAATAATGCTACATTATAAATAGAATGCTTCAAATAGACTCGGTGATTGGTATCGGTCGATACTGCTTCCAGCGATCAGTGATGCTTGTCCCCAAAAATGAGAGCACCTCTAGTCTGAATTAGTCTTAAGTAGGGATGTCACAATATATCGTCCCACGATATTTCGTATATTTCGATATTTCGCGATATCAAAACGTGACAATATGTATCGTTGAGATGAAATCTCATATCGTGAGAAAAAGAAGCTGAACATGGTGGCACTGATCTGCATCTGATTGCATGCTCGCTCTCCTTTTCATTGCTTTGTTTGAACAGACGAGGGACGTTACAGACACGGAGGATGAAAATGGTGAAATGACTCAAATTAGCGTGAAGGATGCCCCCTCAACTTACAAATCGATCGCAAAAAAATATTGTTAAAGTATCTTGTCCCAGTATCGAACCCAATATCGTGTATCGTATCGTATCGTGAACCGAGCGTATCGTGACACCCCTAGTCTCAAGTAAGTGCATTACTGTATTTTAGCAGTGACCCAGCTTGTCTGTTCACAATTAAATCTGACAAATTCAAGGTGTTAGGCAATTGGACTGGATGTCTCAAGGTAATAAATAATTATGCGTTATCACACACGGTGATGCCGGTACCAGTTCACAGCATCCTTTACAGCCAGCTGTTCACCTGCTGTTTTTATTTTTTATGCCTCCGCCGGCGATAGCCAGGCCGGAGGCATTATGGATCCGGGTTGTCCGTCCGTCCGATGTTCGTTAACGCAATATCTGAGGAACGCCTTGACGGAATTTCATCAAATTTGCCTCAAACATCGACTTAGATTCAAGGATGATCTGATTAGATTTTGGTGGTCAAAGGTCAAGGTCACTGTGACCTCTCGAACGCCATTTTCAAGCTTGTTAACCCGATATCTCAGGTGATATCTTGATATCTCATCAAATTTGCCTCAAACATTGACTTGGACTCAATGGTGGAGGCATAAATCTGCGGTGCGGTCGTTCTAGTTTATAAAGGGTTTGGCTCTCTGAGCTGCAGCATTAAATACCGCTGTGGCATGTTGTCTATCAATCAGCTGTTCCTGGTTGGTGACGCCCTAGTCTCAACGCCAGACCCATGAGTGTTCTTACGCTGATACACTACGTTACTGCATGCTGCAGAGCTCTCTCTGGGTCTGATAGCCGGCTGGTTATGGGAGGGAACCGTTCACTTGGCCAGTCATATGCCAGTGATGGATTCAGTCCTCTCCAATCAGTAACGACTTTGCGATCAGACGACACGGGAGACGCAGCCCATTTTTCAAACCGCTCTCTCATCGGTGCTACGACCTGTCACTCATTCAATTTCAACCCGCCTTCAAAAACCAGCAGTGGCTGTGAAGTGGCACAGACTCACTTATGTAGTATGCTGAGCGCAGCGATTCAACGTAATATTTGAGTCTGGGGAGAGACTAGTGACGCCCCAACTGAGGCCACCATTTCTCTTCTCCATCTGATTGAAATTCAGAAGTCTCTGGAGCATGCCGTCACCGATTACCGTAATTATCATAAAGCATTGCAGTAACAAAAAAACTGCTACCTAACGAACTTCAGAACAGAAGCACATCAAAAAATTAACGGCTTCATACTAAGAGATGATAAAATATACTTAACTCATTGAATGCCATGGACGTCCTTCGACGTCCAATTAAATAGTGACGTAGAATGCCACGGACGTCCTTCGACGTCCAATGCGTTTTTTGACGGTGGGACGTCGATCAAAGCCTTCCGCAGCTCCTGTACAACTATAGTAGCTATTGGAGGTGTATAACCTATTTTACGGACTCATTAGGTGGCGACAGTGCTTGCTCGGTGCAGTCCAGATTAGAGACAGGTCCGAGAAACAGCCTAAAAGCCGTGGATCAAAGACAACCCGATGCATGCTCCCAGAGCCATTTGCTCTGTCGCGGGAGCTGACATTGGCTCCGAACAGGAGTCAATCCGCGCTCACAACTGAGCCCCTCTGTCCCTGTCTGTCTGTCTGTCTGTCTGTATAGTTTCTCCACCCGATTAGCAGACAGGAAAGCAGCCCCTGACGCCAAACCATTCAGCAATCCGGGTTGGCTCTTCCCTGCTGTGGCGCTGAGAGCCGACAGCAGCACACAAACGCAGCACTCCGAAAATATAATGGTTGCGTGAGGCTGTGTGCAGTGTGGGGAGGAGTTTACGGGGGGAGGGGGGGAGGGGGGTGGTGCACGCAGGGCATCACACAACAACTACGTCACTACATCAGAAAATATTATCTTCAGACTCAGTGAATGTGCTTGAAATGCTGCATTTCACAAAAGGCGGATTATCTCAGCTAATAATTTGAAAAGCCTGAAAACGCTGAAAACAACCTATCTTCTCCGGCTCATAACTAAAGAACGGAAAATGGTATCAATAAACTTTTTTTTGCTGATGATACAATAGAGCCAGCTCGTTCTTGTGCGTGTTCGGTGTTTACATAGTAATATCACACAATATTCTGTGGGCCTCGAGAAATCACTGAAAACGCTCTGAAAACTCTGGCACTGGGAGCATCCGTTCTCCAAAAGTGGCTGGCACTGAATGAGTTAAAGGAACACTCCGCCCATTTTCAACCAGCTTTGTATCATTAGAACATCAGTAGTATATCAGAAAACTGTAAACGGTTTTGAAGTCTGTCATTTAACACATTCAGTGCCAAGGACGTCTGTGGACGTCCTAAAAAAAAGTAACGAGGAGTGCCAAGGACGTCTGTGGACGTCCTAAAATCATAATTCATATTATTCCATAATTCTGCTGTTTAAGGTCGTACCTAGCCAGTGAGCATGAATCCCTTCAAGGGATCACACGGCGCCACCTTAAACATCGTCACAGGAGCTGCTCCACCCACCTCAGATCCTTTACTTTGTACAGGAGACAGCGGAGAAAGTGGAAACCGATGCATGCTTTCTGCCAGAGCCGTATATATTGCTCTGTCTACAGCGGACAGTGGGCTCGGCTGCATCCGCGCTCACAACTGAGCTCTTATGCTTCTATCTATCTCCACACGATTTCCTAGAAAGCCAGCATCCGAAGCCGAACGGCCAAGCCTTTTCGTTCAGTCGCGTTTGCCAGCGCGCATCATTTCCTTCTTGATGGGCGCTGGGATCTGTCCGGGGCAAAAACGAGAAAACAAACTCTGTGCGTGTGGGAGGAGCCCGCAGCTCAGAGGTGGAGAGGGGAGAGGGGGGAGGGGGGGGGGGGGGGGGGAGAGGGGTGTGTGGCACACAGGCTTCACAGAAACCACACCACACGCCACCACATCAGAAAACACCAGCCAGAGTCAGTGAATGTGCTCGAAATTAGAGTGCAAAAGGTATTCATAAAAGGGCCTATATCTTGGAAAGTAAAAAAAAACGACAGAAAACCCTTGAAAGTGCACTTTTTTGAGAGGCTGTAATTTCATAATGGAACTGTCTAGAAACAAAATTTCTTCTTTGGAAGAAGCAGGAGTGTTCAATGTTTCATTAAAGTCCAGCCCCGTTAATATAGCCATAATAGAAAAAATTCTATAGCTGTTTTCAACTGAATGGAAGTGAATCTGGCACAGGCTCCAGACAATTTTACTGAAGCGCTGTGGCACTGAATGTGTTAATTTGACAGTTATTGAGTGTTAAAGTGTGGACCAGTGATGTCACGTCGGAAGTATTCTGCCGTGAGATGTGTGTTTTGGCAGATTTTTAACAGCTGTACCATTAGCCTCCATTCTATGGCGATAATTACTAACTTCACGACTGTAGCTCACTGTAAACTGACTGGACAGTGCCGGTAAGGCATGGTGTATCTTGGTTATGTGGGGGGGATGTGGCAAATGAGCTAAACTTCCCAAAAAGTGGTGTATCCCTTTAAGTTGAGGTGGCATTCCTGCGCTTTAACCGTACTGTTATTGTTTGATCTCTGCTTGGTAATTCCGTTCATAGCAAAGACGTTTTTACAGCCGCTTCCTGGTCGCAGCTGTTCAGATGTTGTAGACCATGAAGCACTGATTCAGTATGAGAGAGGAGAACCGAGGCCACGGCAGAGTTATGCGTTTGGAAAATCAAAGTGTCAAGGAAGCAGGCGATAAGAGGCTTATCCGCCACAAGGTCAACTGTACTCATCTGTCAGACTCCTCCGTTTGTGTTGGTGGAGGACCTGATGTGTGAACGCAGGGAAAAAGAAAGAGAGAGGGAGGGAGGGAGGACAGGAGGGAGGGAAAGAGGGAGGGAGGAGGGAGGACAGGTCTTTGGAGGCTGTTAGTGTTTTACGAGAGCTTGGCGCTCACCCAGTTGGCGCGGTCGAGGGGCACGGGGCGGTTCAAATGAGCTAGGGTGCCCCTCCCTCCGCAGGCCTCTAGTTGGCGCCCTGGCAAAAAAGGCGCTGATCAAGACACCCAAGAGAGAGTTGGAGTAAGAGAGCCGGGTGAAAGGAAGAGGAGAGAGAGAGAGACAGAAGAGAGAGAGACAGACTGTTTACAGCGGAGGAGGGGAGGAGAGAGAGACCGAGGAGAGAGAGACAGACTGTTTACATACTGTCAGCGGAGGAGGGGAGGAGAGAGAGAGAGGAGGAAAGGAAGAGAGGAGGAGGAGCTATGCCGAGTGGGAGAGTGGGAGTGTGGGACCAGGGCAGGACAGGGTGAAGGAGAGGACAGCTGCACAGACCCGTTGGACTTTCCTCTGGGGGGGAAGAGAGGTGAGTAGAAATGATAGATTAATAAAAACTCCTTCCTGTAATATGACGCTGGGCTGTAGTTTTGTTGTAGGTGAACTCGGTGCACTCAGGGGAGATGGGGGAAAATAAGAGGTTGGTTTTGTTGTGCGTTTCTTTGCCCGTCTTTACGAGCGTTTTCCATCTAAGCCGTTTTACACCTTTCCGACGTCGGATCCAGGAATCGTCCAAAGGTGTTCAGGATCGGTGACAGTCATGTGTCTCTCTTTATTCTTATTTAGACTCTCACTGGCTCAACCCATTAAAATAACCACTTGCCTTAAGCCTTAAGCTTTTGCATGTGAGCGTGTGTTTAATATAAGTACAGCGTATTGAGGGACACACGCCCCCACAGGCCAAGACATGTGTTAATAGATGTAGCCGCTCCTCTCGTAAATCTGCCCGCCCGGGGTTGATCCAGGACAAATACCACACTGCAGTCTAGTCTATACACTCACTCTGTGTGTGTGTGTGTGTGTGTGTGTGTGTGTGTGTGTGTGTGTGTGTGTGTGTGTGTGTGTGTGTGTGTGTGTGTAGGCTTGCAGGTGCATGTGAAGCCAGCTATCTTGTTGGCTATACTGTGGTTCTCCCCCCCCCCCCCCCCCCCCTTCCATGGCTGCCTTGTATATAAAGGCTATTGTGTCCTTGCTCTGTGATTGCGTACGTTTGCACACGTTCACATAGTGATGCCAGCATTGTCGATTGTTTGTTATCTATTGTCCATGAATGTGTGTGTGCACGTTATCATGGTGATGCTTGATATTCATACAGCAGTGTTTTTACAGACGTGCTGTATTTCAGAATACTGTTGTCTTTTTGGGTGTAATTCTCCCACACTACTTTTTGCCTGCTTGCTTGGTTTTCTTCTTCCTCTGTATAAGCGGTGAAAGTTAAATTTCCCACCTGTTTTAAATCATCTCAGCAAAAATGAAAAAATAGCACATAGCCATTGTCGATTAATCGGTTAACATTCTTCGATCGATCATATTATTAACAGCGCTTAATTGATTGTCGATTAATCATTCACATCCCTAGAATGAAGCTAATTGACTACTAATGATTTACTCGTGACTCATTTTCAGATTTCTCCTGGTTTGCATGTTAATCATTTAATCAATAAGCAGTCTCCCTGAGCAAACCAGACCTGTGGCTAGCAGCAATATTAGCAAACAAGTCTCAAGTTTGTTTTAATTGGCTTGGAATTCCATAGGGATTCACGCTCGATAACAAGTTGCCAGAAGTTTTGGCATGACAGTATCAAAATAGCTCAACTTATTTTTATGTTTTTATGCCTCCGCCGGCGATAGCCAGGCCGGAGGCATTATGGATCCGGGTTGTCCGTCCGTCCATATCGTTAACGATATCGTTATCGTTAACGCGATATCTGAGGAACGCCTTGACGGAATTTCATCAAATTTGCCTCAAACATCCACTTAGACTCAAGGATGATCTGATTAGATTTTGGTGGTCAAAGGTCAAGGTCACTGTGACCTCTCGAACGCCATTTTCAAGCTTGTCAACGCGATATCTCAGGAATGCCTTGACGGAGTTTCATCAAATTTGCCTCAAACACCGACTTGGACTCAAGGATGTACTGATTTAATTTTGCGGTGCGGTCGTTCTAGTTTTACCATGCCACTGCTTCTTACCCATCTCTCCTTTTCTTCTTCATCCATCGTCTGTCTTCTTGTCGCAGTAGTGTTGCCTAAAAGCCTCGGGGCCTTGACAGACGGGACTGTGGAGAACCCGGCCATGCACCCCACGCCCACGGTGGGCAGACCTCCAGGTCAGAGAGGACGTAAGCCAGGCCGCAGGAAAACCAAGCTAACGGGGCCCTGGAACCAGAAGAGCTCAGCGGGGGGAACGCCGAGCACGCAGCCTGGCAAAGGACTGGAGCCCATCAAGATCCCCAAGAAACGAGGGCCCAAGCCGGGCAGCAAGGTAGGCAGGACAGGCTAGTCAAGGATGGATGTTGCTGCTGTTCACACTTTTAACTCCCTCAAGTATTCACTGATCTATGACCTCATCTTTAACCGCGTCAACAGTCTTAAAGGGATACACACACAAATGCTGCATCAGGTATCAATGGGTTAAATACTGCACCGTGTCTGTAACGGAGCCCACAGCATAAGCATTTCACACGTGTGTACTCGTACAACGGAGTGACAATATAAATCTTAAATCTCAAAAATGGAATGATTATTTCTGAGACAGTGATACACAGGGCAACTCTATGGGCAACTGTGATGGGAAACAACGCTTAAGGAATTGTCTTGGCATTGCAACCTTATTTTTTATGTTTATCTGAGACCATTTTAACATTGGACAGTATGTCTCACTTCGATCTACATTGCCACAAAATGAACCATATTTTGCCTGTTTAGCGTAATGCTTTCACTGCCCTAAGAGTTTCTCTCAATTGACTCTTCTCCCTCCTTGTCTCCACTGCTCTTTTTTTAGCAACTGGGCTGGGCCAAGAGAGCTGGCTGGCTGGAGGGAGCTATGGCTGGCCCAGGACGACCAGTGACGGGACCAGGGCGGCCGGTGACAGGACCAGGGCGGCCAGTGACAGGACCAGGACGGCCAGTGACAGGACCAGGACGACCGGTGACGGGCCCAGGACGGCCGGTGACAGGCCCAGGACGGCCGGTGACGGGCCCAGGACGGCCGGTGACGGGCCCAGGACGGCCAGCGACGGGCCCAGGGCGGCCGGTGACAGGACCAGGGCGGCCGGTGACGGGCCCAGGACGGCCAGCGACGGGCCCAGGGCGACCAGTGACAGGCCCAGGGCGACCCAAAGGCAGACTACCTGCCAACTGGGCACAGAGGATTGCTTTGTGCCCGGCCCAGAACCAGGCAGAACCCATCAAAATCCCAAAGAAAAGAGGGCCAAAGCCTGGTAGCAAGGTACCAACCCAACACATTCACATAAAGCGATGCCTGCTTTACTGATATACAACACAGCATAGCATTTAACTCGGGCGTGGGCAACTATTTTTCATGGGCGGCCACATGAGAAACCCAGATTGTTGCCAGTACAGAGGCCGAACAAATATTGTCATGCCGTAACCCAGGGATGGGCAACTTTGATGATAGAGAAGGCCACAGAAAAATGTCCTCGCTACCAGATTTTGCTGAGGGCCGAATTGCGCCAGCGTGAAAAATTTGGGGCATTTGAAGCCAGGTTTAGAGGAATAACTAATTTTAAATTAACAATTGTGATGTCATTATTCAGTCTTAACCACCAATATTTGATCCTTTTCTCACTCACTCCTATGTCACCACCTGCTCTCCCTGCAGGGCTTGAAATTAACTTTTTTGACCACCTGCCAATATAGCTGCTAGATTTTAAAATTACCAGCCAATTAGAATTTCCACTAGCCGAAATGTTTTTCTTAAAATAAACCAGAATATGAGTGGGTTAATTTAAGCATAAGTATCAGTAAGTGGCCCGGGATTCTCAAAGCCTGTGTTGAGGGTCACACGAACAAAAATGCACTCTTGAAGCTAAATAAATCCAAAACCAACGAGTTAATTATTTAAATTTCTACTTCAATGTAGAACAGTCATTTCTTACACATGAGATTACTTTTAGCCTTTTAGTCATAAATATTATTGAAAGATATTCCATATTCCAGACTGAAATGCTATAACAGAAGTGGAGTATTGGCCAGAATGACATGAACAATTGGACACTTATTCATCGTATCTTGCATGTTGAGTTCAGGTGCACTGTAAAAAAATCATTTTTTATTTTATTTAATTTTTTGCAATTCCATCGCAGGCCACATGATTTTGCCCATTAGGGCAGGGGTGGCTAAACGTTTTTGGTTGTGGGCCCCATACAGAAAAATATAAGGAGTCGCAGGCCAAACAATATTAAGTGTGGCAGTTTTCAACCTGCTTACACTGAAAGCGGGAAAAAGATTAGACCAGAAAAGCCCCCAAAAATGTAATTTCTACCTAAAAAAATATATGACACATAGTTTATTGATGTGCTGCTCACCTATTACAATGGGTATTTCTGTATGTTTTCAAATTTTCTTTTCCTGTGCCAACAGGTTAAGACAGATAATTTCACCAACATTCAGTCTTGAAAATGTAAAAAAAAAAAAGTAAGACAAGAAAAAATAAATAGACCAGGTCAGGGTACTCAAGTATAACCCATTTTTAATGGTTTTAAATGGAAAAAATGAAATGGAGCGGGGGGGGGGGGGGGGATCTGTTTTTTTGTTTCCGTTTTTCTGTTTGATTTTTATTAATTCTTTCCCCTTGTTTTTCCGGGGTTATTTTTTCATTTTCGTCCCCTGTCGTATTTTGGTTGAAATAATTTCAACCAAAAATACTATTTCTTATTTACTGGGAAATATTTGACAGTTTTCTTTGGGGAGTTCAAATAAATGAATATAAGAAGTGAACTATGGCCTGAGTGGGTGAGAGGAAACTGTAATGGTTAACTAGTAAAATAAGGAAAGTTATAATATTTGTGATTGTGTGTTTGTGTGTATATCCAGAGAAAACCGCGGGTGGTCCCTAACCCAGTGCCCACGTCGCCCACCAGCAGCACCCCAGAGCCTGACACCAGCACTGTGCCCCTGGACAACGCCACCATCCCCAACTCTGCACTACAGGCTCCCACAGGTAGGTGGCGCCGACAGTTCTGGACATCTTTATCAGTGGACTGGGCTAGGGATGTCGAAAATCATAATTTTTCTTGACCGACTACAGACCCTCATTAGCCGACAATTGGTCGGTTAACCGAGAAGATTCAAATGCACTATTTGACTGTCTGTGCCCCATTAAACCATTACCACAACAAATGCTTGATTTTTTTCCATTATAAATCGTTTATTTTTACATCTACAAACAGAAAGAAATCACATTAACAAAACAAGACAAGACAAGTTGAATCCTCCAGCCATCTAAACAAAAACATTCCTCCGATAGGCTATACTGCTTAGAGCTGCACGTATTGCATATCAAGGGCACATCAATTGACATGCAGCCGCCCCGTGAAGTACTGTTTGAGCGGATGACAGCCCAGGCTGCAGGGCGCATCACTACAGTATCTTCTCTTTTAGCAATAGTCTCACTAATCCCACAGTGGGTTTACCTGCTTTTGAGATCTGCAAAAAATAGTTTGCTTCTGTCTCACCCCTTCTCCCTCTCTCTTCACACACGCGACGAGGGCTGTGCTCTCTGTGTCTTGCAGGGCTCCACAACATTATAAAGACGAGTCCTCCGAACGCAGCTGTCAGTTGTCAATGCAGTCTACAAACAATCCGTCTCTTGTTGTGAAACAATTTCTCCGAACTGCCATGTGTTGGACAGTAAAGACTAACGTTAATTGATACTTTTCAATCGTCAATTAGACCGCTTCATGTCGCGATATCAAAACGTGACAATATGTATCGTTGAGATGAAATCTCATATCGCGAGAAAAAGAAGCTGAACATGGTGGCACTGATCTGCATCTGATTGCATGCTCGCTCTCCTTTTCATTGCTTTGTTTGAACAGACGAGGGACGTTACAGACACGGAGGATGAAAATGGTGAAATGACTTAAATTAGCGTGGAGGATGCCCCCTCAACTTACAAATCGCTCGCAAAAAAATATTGTTAAAATATCGTATCGTTATCGTGAACCCAATATCGTGTATCGTATCGTGAACTGAGTGTATCGTGACACCCCTATCAGTTACTAATAACTAACAAGCCAATGTTACTGTGTTCTCCAAGTGATTAAAGTGCCATGACTAAACACAGTGTACTTCTTGAAACCTCAAATGGCTTCAAAACCTGTTCAACCTCTGTCATATTTGAATCTTAAGTCAATTATAATTTGATATATTGGATGAAATAAATGAATGTTTGCTGCTGATCGCCTCCTGATCATATTGTTCTATCCCTCCAGTATGTGTGTACCTGAACAAGTACGGCAAGGTCGGACCTCATTTGGAGCAGCGGCGTGTCCAGCAGCTGCCGGACCACTTTGGTCCGGGCCGGGCCTCGTCCGTGCTGCAGCAGTGTGTCCAGGCCTGTGTGGACTGCGCCCACAACCAGAGCACCGTCTTCTCCTGCCTCAAGTCTGGCCACGGCGGAGAGCTCATCTCAGGTAGGGAGTGGGACTACTACGCACTCACTTCAAATGCACTTCAAACCCAAATTCTCTCATGTCACTCCCCTCTTCCGGGACCTTCACTGGCTTCCCATCTCGGCACGCATTAAATTCAAAACACTGGTTCTGGCCTACAGGGCAGTACACCAGACAGCTCCTCTGTACTTACAATCTATGGTCAGGTTCTAAATCTCTCACCGATCCCTCCGCTCCTCCACCAGTGCAGGACGCCTCGCCCCTCCTTCACTACGAGGGCTCAAAAGTCGCTCATCCCGTTCGTGACTCTTCTCGTCCCTGGCACCTCAATGGTGGAACGAGCTTCCACCTTCGGTCAGGACGGCCGAATCACTGCCGATCTTTCCGAAAGGACTAAAGACACACCTTTTCAGGCTCCATCTGGGCCCTTCTTGATCTAACTTCTTTCTCTCAAAAAAAAAAAAAAAATACTAACCTAAACTAAACTTGTACCACTGTTCCTTCAGAAGTTGTAGTTGTCATAGACCATGCTGCATAGTTGATTGCTCTATTGCTGACAAAAATGTGTTACTGTAAGTCGCTTTGGATAAAAGCGTCTGCCAAATGACGTAATGTAATGTAATGCATGGATTAGTTATTTTGTCTTCCTATGTTCCAATCCTTTTACATTCTATTTTGATATTCAGAGCCATCAGATCGTCATTTGAATTAGCTGAGCTGATCACAGGCCTGCATTCAGTTATGTTCATTCAGAACAGAATGTTCTGGTGCTGTCACAATGCCAAATTATTTTGACTTCAGTGCTGAACCCGGCCAAAGTGTGACAGTTTTGATACTGAAATGATACCACAGCGCCACCTGGAGCATTATTTTCTGCTCTGATAAAACCTATACCAAGGATGAGGATTTGTATGCCGGCGATAGCCAGGCCGGAGGCATTATGGATCCGGGTTGTCTGTCCGTCCGATGTTCATTAACGCGATATCTGAGGAACGCCTTGACGGAATTTCATCAAATTTGCCTCAAACATCGAATTAGACTCAAGGATGATCTGATTAGATTTTGGTGGTCAAAGGCCAAGGTCACTGTGACCTCTCGAACGCCATTTTCAAGCTTGTTAACGCGATATCTCAGGAACGCCTTGACGGAATTTCCTCAAACATGAACTTGGCCTCAAGGATGAACTGATTCGATTTTGGTGGTCAAAGTTCAAGGTTACTGTGACGTCACGACCGCTCGTTTCATGCTCGTTAGCATGAGATCTCAGGAATGCCTTGACGGAATTTCATCTAACTAGTGCAGTGCCCGTTCCCCCGTGCACCACCCCGTGGGTGCTTCCCCCCGCAGGCCCGCACGCACACTGCACTCTGTCAGCTCAAGAATGAACTCATGGCGGAGGCATAAATTTGCGGTGTGGTCGCAAATTTATGTGTGTGAGTTCTGTCTTCTTAAATGTGACATGAAACACTACCAAATAATACCGGATCTGGGGAAGAAAAACCGAATAAAAAATTTACCCCAGGAACTTTTTCATCACTAGAATGTACACTTACATGAACAAACTGTGATGTTCTGTGCGACCTTTGCACTTTGCCCCGTGTGTGTCTCCCCTCCAGCCTTCTTCGACCAGCAGCAGCACACGCTGACCCTGCCCACGGTCAGCAGCGTCACCTACGTCCTCCGCTTCCTGGAGAAGCTCTGCCACAACCTCCACTGTGACGCTCTGTTTGGCAGCCAGCCTGTGGCCAGAGGAGGCCTCCACCATGACAGCCACACATACACAGGTACAGTATGTGTGCTTTTCATTAGGGGTGTCAAAAATAATCCATTATAAGATGCATCGCGATGCGGACGCTGCACGATTCTGCATCAATTCACAAATGTCAAAAATAGTTTTTTTTTTTTTTTTTTAATAATCAAATAAAATATAATGGAAGTACATGCAGTTGTTTATTTTAATTATGGATCATAATACAATGCAATTCCAAATGCACTTTTATTTTAAAAGTAGCCACACAGTGAGAAAAAAGAAAGTGAGAAAAAATAAATCATGTATTGCGGAAAAAAGTGATGCATCGATTTAAGATGCATCGATAATCGTAATCGAATCGAATCGTAGCCCTCTGAATCGTAATAGAATCGTGAGGCCAGTTCACAGCCCTACTTTTCATACAGAGTGCCTTTACACGCACACAGTGACATTCTGATATTATTCAGGATCCTGAGATATTCTACACGTGTAAATGTCATATTGTATTTACAATAGCCAGGAGGAGCTCATACCTTTATCTTTAGAAACCCAAATATGATGGCTGGGAACGAGATTGCGAACCGAGATAATGAGGCGTGCAAGACCATTTTTGAAAAGGTTATTGTGCTAAAAACCCAGATGCTATGGATTTTCCACATGTTTGTTTATTTTTGCCGTGGTTTTGTGTGCAAATATACAGATATGTAGATATGCATGAGAATGATATAAGAATTGCTCCTGCTTGCTACTGTGAGTCATCAGCAGGCTCTGTAACGTTAGCCTCGGGAGTCGGGCTTATCGCTGGGGGAAAGACCTCTAGCCGCCGGGGCCGGATGAAACACGTCCTATTAACAGGTTATGTTTGTTTCTAAGTGATTCATATGTTGCTCCGCAAACGCGACAGAACCGGTTCTGCATGAGCGTCACTGCCCCCAGAAAGCAGGCCCGGCCACAACGCTCATGATTGGCTCTCCGATGCAAGGCTTCCAACAGCACCGCCTAACGTTATGAAAATATTTAAATAGTAATATTCTCAGTCTTAAAGTAGTGAAACGGATTAAGACTAAGAGCTGAGTCTAGTTCGGACACAACAAGAAAGAATGGCTCTCTACCAAATCCCATCATGCACGGTGCATTATTATTTTATTTTTTTTACAATTTGTTTATTTCTGTTAATTTAAAATGAGTTATTCCTCTAAACCTGCCTTCAAATGCCCCAAATTTTTCACGCCGGTGCCGTTCGGCCCCCGGCCCTCAGCAAAATCTGGCCCTCTGGTAGCGAGGGCATTTTTTTTGTGGCCCTCTCGATCATCAAAGTTGCCCCTTCCCTGTACTAGATGATATACAGTCCAGTCCAGTCCACCTCCCTCTGGCGTTGTACGGCAGTATAGTCACCAGCTCTTATCAACTGCTTTTCCTTTCTCCATTCATGTCGGCTTCAGAGAGGAAAGGTTTTGGGGATGGTCTGACGACGGGCCCGGGCCGAGGCACCAAGCGCTTCCTCCTCCAGGACTCGTGCAACAGTCCCCTGCCCCACAAACTGGCCAAAACCCACCGGCACTCCACTGATGGTACGGTACCGTTGTGTTTTCTGGCTGAACTTCTGTGTGGCATTAATGGGCAGACTGTTGAGTAATAAACCCCTAAGATATGGCATCAATGTTATTCACTTCAACTGTCAGTCGTTTTAATGTTGTGGCTGATCGGTGTAACGGATTTTAGATTTTTTTTTTTTCTCTTTATTTTTTGTTTTTGCTCCAAGTGAAATGTTTTATGGTCACTCACGATTCAGTAGGTCAAGGGTCGGCTTGGTTCCAGCTTTAAAAGTCATTATACAGTGGAATACGCTTATAGTGATCAACCGCTTATATTGATCAAAAAGCGTAGTCCAGAATCATTCCTATACACATGCTGTGTGAATAATCCACTTATAGTGATCATTTTGGGACTTGTCCCACCCGAGAACAATGGAAAAATGCTCCCGGTCCTCGCTGCTCGTTAAAGATTTCCAAATAGGCGTTATTCTGATAAACTGGTCACATATATGTTACATTCTCACCCGAAAAATATTAAAACTTTGAAACAGTTTGTTGTTGTTTTTTGCTTGAAAACTGCTTTTTGGCAAGTCAAAAAATGACTACGGTAGGCGTACTCTACTTCCGTGTCTAAAACCAGAAAGACGATTACGAAATGACGTCATGCAGAAGCGTCGTTGTATGGGCAAAGAATAAGGTGCCATACCCAATTGACGGCCATCCTGTGTGCACTGTATGTGTGAGGTATTCTGCACAGGGCTTAAGCTGCATTCACACCGACCTATTAAAGTTTTTCGCTGGCATCGAGTTTACATACAAAGTCAATGCAAACGAGCGATTGAGCGTATATTCGCCTGGGAGAAAAATCGCTGGGCGTCTGAGCGGCAGAGACAGAGCGATAGGGAGAAAATACGCTCGTCGCTCAAGATGAAATATTCCAACTCGAGCGAAAATACGCTGGCATCAGTCGCTCGCTGTTCAATGCTGATTGGCTGCCGTGTGAGAGTGAGTCAAGGATCACTCTGGCTTGGAACAAACCGCTGGTTTATTGTGTGGCAACAAACCACATTGACAGCTGATTGACAGGCTGACAGCTGACATGAAGTGAAGTCTGTACTACCGGTATGCAGCTCGCATTAGGAGCACGCTGATAGGCTTAGCTTGTAAACAATGACGGTGGCTCGTAGTGGACAAACAGCATGACATTGCGTAACGTTATAGCCCCCAGATGTCCGTCAATTATTGTGCCTGTTGACGAGCGATTTAAACAGAGCGACAGAGCGATTCCAAAGGGTTGAATCAAGCGACAGAGAGAAAAAGAAATATCTCGGTGTGAACGCTCCTTAAGAGACATGTCTTCTGTTCGTGGCATTTCTCTGTTCCTCCATTGTGGTGAGAGAATGGAAACAAGACTTGGATCAAATAATGTCACTGATTAAACAAATCTTCCACTTTATTGTGTATATTGTATTTATTCAAGATCAGTGGGTCTTTTATTGCTGCGGGCACATTTATGTGAGACACTTAATCCTAATAATTGTCCAATAAAGTCTAGTAACAGGAAAGAGTCAAATATAATAAGCTGTTGGCTCTGGAGCGAATGGCATTTACGTCTTGTGGAAGGGGGGTTAATCATTTAATCATAGTCCAATTCCCCTACATTTTAATTAAGTTAATGGAATATTTGAAGAGATTTGTTCCAAAAGGAAATGTGTAAAAGTGACGTACCCTTTGGCCAGGGCTTATCGCTGTGAAATATGTCAACGTGTGAATGAGTGAATTTACCAGCATGCATTGTGTTAGTATTGCATCTTTACATTTTGTATTCTTATCTTTTTAGATTCACTAGTATGCAGTTTTGGGTTGCTGACCCCATTTTGTTCTTGAGGAAGTGTAAGCAAAGAGCGTGGAAGGAAAGAGACGACACTCCGGCCATTTTTGGAAACAGAATGCGCCTCGCAGTGGTCAGCTGCGGTAGCGCGGGCCCCTATAATCAGCCTCTCTAAACAGTAACTCAACGGGAGTTGAACCTCGGGTCCTTTTCATTAGGTATTTATCTTGAAAAAACTAAACAAAGAAAACGAAAAATTTTGCTTAGTTTCCACAATATGGTTGTTGTTTTACATCCCTGCACTACACCACTTCAATCAAGATTTGCAGTACGCAGAAGATGTGAATCCCCAAAGTTTAGAGTGTTCTCCCGTTGAGTTACTGTTTAGAGAGGCTGATTATAGGGGCCAGCGCTACCGCAGCTGACCACTGCGAGCCTGTGCGAGGTTCTTTTGGCGCTGTCACGCTTCCAAAAATAAAAAAATGGCGGAGGCTGCTGGGCGCTGATGTTGCAATGGGGCAATATGGAGCTGTCATTTCTTTCCATAAAAGTTATTTGGTGTAAGTGTGCGTGTGTGTGTTCACTGACCGCTGAACCTTCTTGTCCATGTTGCTCTCAGGCGAGTCCTTCACAGAGAACGGTGTTGGAGGCTCAGAGCACTTAAAGAAAAGCCCCCTCTCCCCCAACTCCACGGCACAGACGCCCGGCCTGAGGTCGCCCTCCAAGCTGCTGCATCACAACTCTACAGGTACGGCAGAGACACTGATTCATCATCACAACATTGGAACAACAGCGCCTCCTGGTGGCTCAACCTGGTAGCACGCGTACGACGGAGGTGTAATCATCATCATCATCATCACTTTATTAGCAGACACAAGGTCCAGTATAAAACAGACGATACATAAAAAAAAACAATACAACATCCCAACATACACATATGCCAAATACATTACATTAAAAGGTTGTACCAATGTACCCAAATGCTAGACTGGTGCTTAAAGTCCCTGGAAACCAGAAATATATATATATTGTTTTAGCATTTTGAGTTCATCACATCACAGGAACCTATGTTAATAAGCCACCAGCCAAATCTGAACGATGATGAACGTCGCAAAGTATATAAATTTAGGTTTGACAGTCATGGCAAAAGTCATGAGAATCAATTAGATTTTAGACTGTCTTTTCTCCCGCGGATTGTGTGGGCGTGTCCCGTGTGTGTGCGTGCAGGACTTCTCCTCCTCCAAGAGAGAGAGAGAGAGAGCGAGAGAGAGAGAGAGAAGGAAAGAGAGATGCAGTGTGTGTGTGTGTTCGCTCGTTCGTTGCTCGGCGCATACTGACAGAGGAAGAGAGACTGCCGCTGCGAGTGCACAGCGCTACTGTGTGTGTCTGTGTGTGTGTGTGCACCGCTCTCTTCAATGAGGAAGTGGAAATCCAGACCTTGTAGAAAAGTGGCGATTTTGGGGTTTTGGGTTGAAACTAATGTCTCCTACTTTCTGAGGCACACAATTACTCACATAAGACCCTAAATTTAATAGTTAGAAGGTTTTTGTGGATTTTGGTTTCCAGGGACTTTAATAGCACTGAGACCAGGTTGAGACAGCAGCATAATGATCAAGTTCTTAGATATATTAAGACGACAGATAAACTTGTACTTGTCAGATTTCTCAGCAGGGCATGAAAGGTGTAGACTCCTGCACCACAACACATCTCACTAGCACTGCACCACCTTGGCTTTCTGAGCAGAATCCTCATGCAGTCATTGTAAGCAACCTGAAGCTTTTGAATGCTAGCCTGCTTAAACTTGACCCACAGGGGGCAGTATAGAGCGGAGTACAATAGGCTCTAAAGAGGTTCATCTTGACCTCATCAGAGCAAAAATATAACTTTTCCCTCAGCATATTAGCTTGTGCATACAAGACACGCTGCTGCCTATACATGTCATCATCATCACTCATTTGATCAGTGAGAATGTGACCCAGGTACTTGGTTCTACAACACACTTCCAGAACCTGTCCTGACAAATACAAAGAAGGGAAGGAGAGATCTTTATCATCTCTTGTTCTGCAAACCATAATGATACTCTTTTTTAGTATTATATTTCACATCAAAATTGACTCCATACGCAGAACAAATATTCAGCAGCTGTTGAAAACCATGTTACACTACATGGTATTTTGGCGCTTTGTCCAATATTGCATCGTCGGGAGTAATTATAATACCAGACTTTTTTGAGTTATTTATTTGCTCTTCTGTTTTAGCCAAATGAAATGCCTGCTGCTGTTATGGATTTGTAATGAAGTGGTTTTATTCTGAGTGCCTGAGCTTTCTTCCCAGGCTCGGGCAGTTTCCGGGAGAGTCCCAGGCCCAGTGGTCAGGACCCCAGCCTGTGGACAGTAGACGATGTTATGCAGTATATCAGAGACATCGATCCAGTACTGGCTCCACACGCTGACCTCTTCAGAAAACATGTATGTATAATCTCGTAAGGGGTTTGTTCCAACATGACACTATTTGAACTACTCTTACATAATACTAGCATGAATTGGTGTTGATATGTACCGTAAATTCCGGACTATAAGCCGCACCGGTGTATAAGCCGCACCTGCAAAGTTGACTATTTTTTTCTTATATAAGCCGCACCGGACTATGAGCCGCGGGTGTTTTAATGTTTTAATGTTTTTTTTTTTTTTTTTTTTTTTTTTTAATGTTTAATTAACATATGTAAGGGTTCATGCACAGAGGGGATTGTCGGGAAAGAGATGGCTGTTTGAGGAAGCTCCCATTTATTAACATTTCAACAAAACAACATAACACAACACCACCTGTGTTGTTTTTTACAGTGCACACAGTGTCATACAGTGTCATACAGTGTGGTGAAAAGAGGGCAAGAGAGGAAATTAAAACTTATTATAGTTATATAGGATTTATAGTTAGAAAGAGTGCTAAAAAAGAGAGTTTTTTTTTTTTTTTTTTTTTTTTTAAATCCATAGATAAGCCGCAGGGGCCAAAAAAGGCCAAAAAACGGGGAAAAAAGGTGCGGCTTATAGTCCGGAATTTACGGTAATCTGTCTCTATATTCTACACATCATAAAATATAAACTATAATGAAAGCAAATTAATTAGGTTCATTTTGTCTTCTTTTTAAATTATGTTTTTAGTTTTCTTATTTTCAGACAAATTAGAGTATGGTGTTATTTTACCTGCTGACGGTTTGGGCTGTAACTACAGCCTTCTTCAGAGCTGCCATGTGACTTCCTGGTGATGACGTGGTTCTTATCAGCTGGTTGGGCTGGGAAACCTGTCAACAGAGGGTTCCCGGCCCAACCGCCACGTCATCACCAGGAAGTCAGATGACAGCTCTGAAGAAGGCTGTAGTTACAGCCCAAACCGTCAGCAGGTCAAATAACACCATACTCTAATTTGTCTGAAAATAAGAAAACTAAAAACATAATATAATGAAAGCATTTCTTTATATCTTTTTTCTTCACTCTCTCTGAAATGTATCTATATCACGTTTTGGAATAGAGTTGTAGAGGTTACATTACATTACATTATGTCATTTAGCAGACGCTTTTGTCCAAAGCGATTTACAATATCACAATTTGTCAACAGTACAGAAAACCACTATGCAACACAATCAATGACAGCTAAGATATCTTGATAGACTAGCACCATGTAGGAAGTAGTTTGAGAAGGAATAAGTAACATGTAGCATTAGTAGTTTTTGTTTTTTAAGTAGATGTTAGTTCAAGAAGGGCCCAGGTGTAGCCTGAAAATGTGAGTTTTTAGTCTCCGCCGAAAGATTGGCAGTGATTCGGCCGTTCTGACCGAAGGGGGGAGCTCATTCCACCATTGAGGGGCCAGGGGACGAGAAGAGTCGCGATCGGGACGAGCGACTTGTCTACATACGTGTTCTTCACCAGCAGGACAAACTAGGGGGATCTGTGCTGTGCAGATAATTTGAATTACATGAGACCTTTCATTTAATAATCAACTTTATTTAGCACTTTTATTCACAGGTTTTGCACAGCACTCGGTGGACAGTGTCGAGTAACACCATTCTCCTCTGGAATCTCTCCTCCCTCTCTCTCTCTCCTCCCTCTCTCTCTCCTCCCTCTCTGTCTCTCATCCCTCTCTCTCTCCTCCCTCTCTCTCTCCTCCCTCTCTCTCTCTCCTCCCTCTCTCTCTCCTCCCTCTCTCTCTCCTCCCTCTCTCTCCTCTCTCTCTCCTCCCTCTCTCTCTCTCCTCCCTCTCTCTCCTCCCTCTCTCTCTCCTCTCTCTCTCTCCTCCCTCTCTCTCTCTGTCTCTCTCTCTCCTCCCTCTCTCTCCTCCCTCTCTCTCTCTCCTCCCTCTCTCTCTCTCCTCCCTCTCTCTCCTCCCTCTCTCTCTCCTCCCTCTCTCTCTCCTCCCTCTCCCTCTCTCTCCTCCCTCTCTCTCTCCTCCCTCTCTCTCTCTCCTCCCTCTCTCTCTCCTCCCTCTCTCTCTCTCCTCCCTCTCTCTCTCTCTCCTCCCTCTCTCTCTCTCTCCTCCCTCTCTCTCTCTCCTCCCTCTCTCTCTCTCTCCTCTCTCTCTCTCTCTCCTCCCTCTCTCTCTCTCCTCCCTCTCTCTCTCCTCCCTCTCTCTCTCTCCTCCCTCCCTCCCTCTCTCCTCCCTCTCTCTCTCCTCTCTCTCTCTCCTCCCTCTCTCTCTCTCTCCTCCCTCTCTCTCTCCTCCCTCTGTTCCAGGAGATTGACGGGAAAGCCCTGCTGCTGCTGCGGAGCGACATGATGATGAAATACATGGGCTTGAAGCTGGGCCCCGCCCTCAAACTCACCTTCCACATTGACAAGCTCAAACGCTCTTAAAGGGAGGTCCGCCAGCAAGCACCCTCCACCTTCCCAAGGACTGAATCTACAACCCACCTCCCCCCATCCCCACATTCAGTATATCACGCACTGCATATTGGACATATACTGACCATTACATGTAGCAACTTCCATCAGTACTACCATTATTTTGGTATTATATACCCATATCCCGTTCCCAGCATATACCCATATCCCTTTCCCAGCCTCATCCAATGAGGAATGTTTATTTTTGTGTGGCACAATCCAGCCCTAAGGCAGCATGGGATATGCAGGATCACCCACTTCCTGTCTGTGATCATCGGTTTTAGCATTTCCATTCATACGACTTGAAGAGTCAGATGTGGGCGTGGCCATTTCAACTGTTAAAAGCCTATTTTTGGCCCGCTTTTGTTACGTTACATTTATTCTGTACATTTCATATTTTGTACCCCATGACAATATGGACTTGCATTTTTTTTTGCCTTTTTCAGCGTTTTGTGTTGGATATGCTTAAAAAAAAAGGAAGTAAAAAAACACTATGTTCATACCCCAATAGTTGGGATCGCTTCTGATCGACGTCTCGGTTTGAGGCATGGTTTTTGCAATGATGACATTATTAATTATAGGCGAAAGAAAACATGTTTTATGAAAGAAAGGGGAAGAAAACGTTTATTCAGAAAATACTGCCATGATGAAATCGGTTTCCTTTATCTTGTTCTGGATGTTGTTTACAATGCCTTGTCTCGTCTTTGTTGTTATTTGTACTTTTTTAATTTTTATACTATATTATTAGAGTTCCTACATTGAGAGTGTTATCATACTCAACATTGTTCAATAAATATATAATAACTCTTATGTGTTTTCTTTTAGTTTTACTTATTTATTTACTTGAAATTAGCCATTGACCATCTTCTCAATATTTTAAAGCCACAATCTAATCTAATCAACTCTGTTTACACTGTATTATGCCATGACTGGGTTTGGTGATTTATTAGATTTTGGGCATTATTTTCTCTCTGAAATTTATCTGACCTCTTCATACAAATATTATTTTTTTATAGTATTTATTTCTGAGCAGGGAGCATTGCAGTTACAATGCATTAACAGATGTAATTACTTTTTCTTTTCTTTTTTACATTGAAACATCCCAACCAACACATCTGCCCCCACCCGCCTCCCCACCACCCAATCCTACTCCCAATAAAATAAAATAAAACTATACATCAACAACAAAGAATAAATAAGAGCAAAGGGAAGGGAGAAAAAAAACATGGTGGAAAGTAGTATCGCAAGAAAACGGTAATAACTCAAGTCATCAGGGTCATACTGGCCTATTTAGGCTTCATGAGGTTATAGGCCGTGAGCCAGTAGGCTTGGTCGGTACCATCTTGGGGGACTAACTAACACTACCAAGCATATTCTTCAGGTCTCCTGCCCGAAATGACATCCCCCAAATTAATCATATCATCTCCTGAACCATAAGGCCTATATGCATGTTTTGGTCTCCTTTGATAGGTAACAAGCTAAGCAATATGAATATTACAATATGAATAATTATATTATAACTAATTACTATAAGTTCTGTCAGTACAGATTAGTCTAGGGAAAATAAGGTTTGACCTTAAACTAATTGCAACAGAATTTATTTTCACATTTTTATGTTTATATTGATACCCGAAACACTGTAGTGAAAAATCCCAGAAAATCCCATTAGTGGAAGTATGTTAAAATGACGTTTTTTTTTTTAAATGGCTGCCATTATTAAAATGTTGGCCATATCTTGACTCCAACTAGACCTAGAATTACAAATTTGGTGTCTATTTCCACATTTTTGGGGGCAAGGAATCCACAGAAATGGTTGTTGAGTCTCTAAGTAGAACAGATTTTTTTTTCCTCATGTACTGTAGTATGATGTAGTCATAATACAACATGGCATTTCTCGCAATGTTAGCTACAACTTTGTATTTGTTAATCATACACATTTTGAGTGATACCCTTGAGCATATTGAAGTGCTTGCCATTGGAAAAAAAAAATTGTTGTTTCATATTTCCAATTAAAAAAGTGTTACGGTAATGAATTTATTCCCTCAGTGTCTCTAAAAGTGTCTGGAAATACATAAAAAATGAGCACATCTATCTATCTAAGGGAGCTAGGGCTCTGTCTGTTTGTCTGTCTGTCCCACTGATGACATCATCAGTGATGTCATGAATCCAATCACTCTCACACACAAAGTCTCAGTGATGTCATAAATTGTGACATCATCAGTGATGTCAGAGGCATTGTGATATCAGTCATGTCATAAGAGGTTGTGATAAGTGGTGGAAAACACAGCATACAAGTCAGTGTGGTACAGTGACACATCTGAAGGAATGGCTGTTCAAGCAGAGCATGATGACACAGAGCTCTATTATGCCCTCAGGGCAGGAGACCTGGACACACTGAGGAGCCTGCTGCAGGAAGACCACTTCAGAAGGCTGATCAATGAGCAGTGTCTTTACGGGTGTTGGACGACCCCTCTGGTGCTCGCAGCCTGGCTGGGTCATGCTGCCTGTGTGGACTACCTGATCACACAGGGAGCACAGGTAGACCTAGCTGGTGAGAATAGCTGGACGCCTCTCCGCGGTGCCGTGTGCCACGGTCACCTGGACTGTGTCCGGATCCTCCTGGAGGCCGGGGCCGACCCTAACAGAAGGATACACGGCTCACTCACCCTGACCCCTCTCCACATCAGTGCTACACACAAACACCTGGACTGCTTCCACCTGCTGCTCCAGGCTGCTGGCGTTCTGACCCGTGACGTGGCTTCTCACCTGCTGGAGTGGGTGCTGCGTAACAGGTGCAACACGGCCTTCGTCCAGCTGCTGCTGGACCACGGCGCTGACCCGGCCCTGGTGACCGCAAAGCAGGCACACCTGGAGAAATGGGCTGATCCTGAGGCTCTCAGGGTCTTTCTGGAGGCCAAGAGATGTCCTCGCAGTCTGGTCCACTTGTGTCGGATCCGGATCCGCCAAGCACTGGGGACACATCGCCTGAACCAAGTCCACTCCCTACCACTACCACCAGTGATGAAGGACTTTGTGCTCCACCAAAACTGACTTGAAGGACTGTCAGTTTATTTATTTTCATTTATAGATTTAGTTCTTCAGTGACTGTGTTTCAAACAACTCCAGGAGCAGATATTATAAGTGCGTTCCTTTATCGCAAAAGAACTGGGATGTGGAGGCTAAATTACGTCACATCCGTTTTGTTAGCATTCCATTTGCAGAAAAGTTGAGCTGGGAAGTTCACTGTTTGTTCACTGGTCAGATCCACTCGCTAGCCAGGCTAGCCATTGTTAGCAATAACAGATAACAAGGTAGGGTGACCATACGTCCTCTTTTGCCCGGACATGTCCTCTTTTCACGTCCTGTCCGGGGTGTCCGGGGGGGGTTTATTAATTATTGAAAATGTCCGGGTTTTCACAGGACCATTAGGCATAACGGTGCCTGGCGCTTTAAATAGTACTCTGTTGCGTGTGACGTAATCCCTGAGAGGCTGCCTCCCATGTGGGCGGCTCTTGTGTCACTCACAAACACAGAGAGCTGACATCGGAGCAGCAGCACTGGCTCCGAGCCTCCTACTACAAAATGCCGAAGCGTAAGTGTGAATTAAGATTCCCCACTTACCGTCCTGGTCGGGACAAATGGGAAGCGGAGTGCACTGTGTGCAAAGCTATGTGTCCCTTTCAAATAAAGGTGCGGGGGATCTGAAAGCTCACATGGACACAGACAAACATAAGAAAGCTGTGCGGGGGGAGAGTTTGTCTACAAAATTAACGGACCCGGGAAAACGGAGGATTTGCATTTCATACTGTGAAACACCACAACAGCTACAGGTCCATGGATTGCACTATAGTGCCTTGAAGTAATATTAATAGTATTATATTAATATTGAAGTAGCCTAATTTTTGGTTTGTTATGGTTTTATTATTTACATTATTACATTGACAATATTGTAAGAGATATTTTGTTAAAATATTTTCTAATACAGAGGTATTATAACATTATTTCATATTTTTGTATTTATTTTTCCAGTAAGACTTGAAAAGAGTATTTTTTTGTATTATAGGCTATATAATAAAGTATCTCGAGGCGGAGCCGAGTGTCCTCTTTTTGGAAATCAAAATATGGTCACCCTATAACAAGGCATTTCGTGGCATTTCGCGCTTTTGCATTTTGCACACACAGATAGAAGTAGGCCGTGCTGTGTGTACAGCTGATTTAATGAGACACAAACAAGACAGAAGTGCTAAATAGCATTTATACGATTATAACTACTGTTGTTGCGCGGATCAGCCATCTTGGATTTTTTACGTCGGGGCTGCTGAGGCTCCTACCAGTTTGGAATGGGAAATACCAGCTCTAGTGACGTCACGTACCAGCTCATCAACTTTGAACCGGTAAGATTACCAGTTCCCAGTTATAAAGGAATGCACGATATATACCAGCTATACCTAATGATGTGATGTCACTTGAGCAATGACAACATCAGTGATGTCATCAGTGATGTCATCAATGATGTTATCAGTGATTATGTCATCAATGATGTCATCCTTCCTGGCTGAGCAGACTGGGTGGGTGATGTCATAGTTGTTGCTGTCATGTCATCGGTAATGTCATACATGCCAAAGTATAAATAAACAATTTTTCAGTCTATCTCTGTCTGCCTCCACTGTCCCTACTCTCTCCGCTTCTATGTTCAACTGCCATGTATTTAACCTGCTGCCTTCTGCCCCAGCCCTGTCATGAACGGCAGTGTTCTAATCTAAGCAGACTG
This sequence comes from Poromitra crassiceps, assembly GCF_964638095.1. Classification (NCBI taxonomy): domain Eukaryota; kingdom Metazoa; phylum Chordata; class Actinopteri; order Beryciformes; family Melamphaidae; genus Poromitra; species Poromitra crassiceps. The sequence continues at coordinate 228,669 of NW_028152136.1, forward strand.
GATTGCATGTAGCAGATGACAGAAAGCTCATCCATAAGAGACTTGAGACTTGACTTGGACTTGTGACTAAAGACTTGAGACGCGACTTGGACTATATAGCTAAAAGACTTGAGACTTGCCCGGCCACGACCCCTTGCTGCGCAGCAGCTATAATTTATGTTTTGTTTTGTTATGTTACAGTATGTTTGGTAGGGCTTTTCCCTAGCCCCGCCCCTTTCCTGACCACACCCCCTCCCACCTGCAACGGACCCTTTTCCCTAGCCCCGCCCCCTCCATTGAGCCGACCCAGATCAGATCCGCCCCAAAATGTAATAGGTTCTTCCTTGGCCCATGCTACACCCTTCCACCAAGTTTCATGAAAACCGGCCCAGTAGTTTTGCCGTAATCCTCCTGCTAACAGACAAACGGTCAGACAAACGGCACCGAAAACATCACCTCCTTTGTGGAGACAATGCCAATTTTGACAATGTTCCACTACTGGGATTTTCTGGGATTTTCAGTATGTTAAATTGGAAGCTTTCAAGAGCTGAATACAACACAAATAATTTCTGTTGCAATTAGTTTAAGGTTGGGTCATTTTTTCTCACAGATTCCCTAGACTAGATGTAGACGGTCTCTATCCGTGGTGCTGTTGGTCGCACTTTCCAATTGTCTGGCAGCCGAGACTACTGTACTACAGTACAGACATTAAAACATGAATAATAAAACAAAACTTATACTTTGTTTTACATACTTTAATAACATAATAATCACACTCATGTCCAAGTCTTCCATGTGTTCCACATCTTCATCTTTATCAGAACTTTGCACACTCTCTGAGGTGGATGCCTGCTTCTCACAGTCTGCCGGTCTACACCTGAGGCCATTTACAACACACTAGGGGTGTCACAATATATCGTCCCACGAAATTTCGCGATAGTAAAACGTCACGATATGTATCGTTGAGATGAAATCTCATATCGCAAAAAAAAAAAAAAAAAATTTTTTTTAAATAGACTAAGAAACGTCTTTGTTTGTTGAAGTTCAATGTGTGGAAAGTAGTTCAGTTGAACAAGTCTCTGAAGAGACACATGAGAAGTTATACAGGAGAGAAACCATTCAATTGAGTTTCTGGCAAAACTGTTTACTTGACAGGAAAAACTGAAGATGCATAAAAAATAGACTAAGAAAAGTCTTGTTGTTTGAGTTTGAAGAAAAACTGAAGATGCATAATGAGAATTTATACTGCTGAGAAACCTTTTAGTTCAAAGTAAATCTAAGTGACGGTGTAACTCATTCTATTTCAAGATAAGCCTTATCTCCAATCTCATGTTTTTTCTAGTTGTTATTGTAATAACAATTTCCCACAACAGCATGTTTTGTATTTGTGCATTTCAAATAAAATACTACTTTTCCAGTCATATATTGTCATTATTCAAGTTTAAAAAAATATTGTTAAAATCGTATCGTATCGTATCGTTATCGTGAACCCAGTATCGTGATACGTATCGTATCGTGAACTGAGTGTATCGTGACACCCCTACAACACACACATCTTGGGAGTGAACATTTTCCTTTTCACTCTTTGGATCAAGTTCATTCCATCAACCACCGTAGCAGAGTTCCCTGGGAGTTGCTCTGCTACATTTTTCTGCAATTTTGTGACCAAAGTAGCTTCATTTGTCTTTCTCAGCAATCCATCTGGTGTGGACAGGGCCCAGGGGAATGGTCCAAGGGGGGTGAGAAAGGATCTCCTCCATACATAGACTGCACCCTTGTGCCATCACCTGTCTGCCCTCCCGCTTCATCTCACTTCTCTCTTCTTACACATATCACTGAATGTATTCAGCATGTTTTTCACTGGATTATGGAATTTCTTTGCTGGTGGGGCTTTCTCCAGTCTCCCATCCTTGAGGTTCAGTGTCTTGCCCAAGGACACTTCGACATGCGGACTGGAGGAGCCGGGGATCGAACCACCGACCTTCTGTGGACGACCCGCTCTACCTCCTGAGCCACAGCCGCCCCTTGTTTAGGCTGAATCATGTTGTGCCTCTAGGAGTCTGTGTCTTCACCCGATTCATAGTAGAACGGGTGGTGTCTTTGTTAACTGTGACTTCAGTAGCTCAGCCTGGTATCTCCATTTACTCTAGAATGGTAATAGATAAGGTTTACTTACACTGGATTCATTGCTTAACTTGTTACCTATCAAAGGGGACCAGAAACATGCATATAGGCCTTATGGTTCAGGAGATATCATGATTCATTTGGGGGATGTCATTTCAGGCAGGAGACCTGAAGAATATTATTTTTCTTTCTTTCTTACTATAGACAGTTTTAACTTGACAACAATAACAACCGTCACAACCCACCTGGATATCCGGTTTACTTCCTGTATACATAGCTGAGCGCAGGCTGATATTCGGCTCATATTAAATGTTAACGTTAGGCCGTGTCTCCGACAGACACATTAACAAGGTAACTCAGAACAAAAAGGGAAGCCCGCACACCCGCACGGGGTCCACCCGCTATGCCGACCACCTGCTATGCCGACCACCCGCAATGCCGACCTTAGGTTTAGGCGTGGGGGTGGGAGAGGTTAGGTTTTGGGTTAGGGTCTGGGGGAGGTTAGGTTTAGGCATGGCATGGGGGGAGGTTAGGTTTGGCGTGGGGGCTGGGAGAGGTTAGGTTTTGGGTTAGGGTCTGGGGGAGGTTAGGTTTAGGCATGGGGGGAGGTTAAGTTTGGCGTGGGGGCTGGGGAGGTTAGCTCCACCGACACGCTGCACGCCGCCTCGCTCAGCTGGTTCTGCTTGTGGGCTATCGGCATTGCGACCTGTCGGCACTGCGGCCTTTCGGCACATAGACGCGGCACCAGCACGCACATCTCCGTGAAAATTTACAGGTGCTGGACTCAAAAATACACACCATAAAAGAAGAGGAAGTCCGCACACTGTTGAAGCTCCAGCGACCACAAGTTTAATTAAAGCTTATACATACAACGTTTCGACCATCGATCGAAACGTTGTATGTATAAGCTTTAATTAAACTTGTGGTCGCTGGAGCTTCAACATTAACAAGGTAGCCTTTCGGTCTTTATGTCTTGTAGTAGTTAGTAGTAGTAGTAGTTGTTGTTGTTGTTGTTGATAGTTGCCATAACAACCACCCCTGTCGGAAAGACGTGCACACGCTGGGTAGGAAGGTTGTTGTCCCGGAGGCGATATTTTTTTTCGGATGATGGCAAAGGCATATAGCAGTTACGCTTGCTAGCCTGCATGAAAGACGCCAGTGTGTGTTTATGTTTTTAATATAGTCATATCTATGGTTTATAACGCTGCCACTAATCAGAGGCAGAGAGGGCCAGGGGTGGGTTATGCCTTCGCCATCATCCGAGAAAAATATCGCTTCCGGGAAGCTAGCTAGCTAGCTAATGTTAGCTGCTGGTTGGTTGGCTAACTAGTGAATGTTAGCCGTTAGCTAACGTTAACTAGACAAACACAGACATGCAGAGCTCCAAAAACAGAGCAATTCGTGATTTTGTTACTGTAGTTTCTGCAGAGTAACGTCCATGTACCTTTATGGATTGCACGGGATCTGACGGATAGTGCAGTAAACAGTCAGCAGCTATGATAGCACAAGCCAGTCAGGGGGAGGAAGTCCATATATGGTCCATCCGGTGGTCATGGGGCACAGGACATTACGTCATCACAGGATAACAGCCAATCGGCTGGCTCAGATCTGTTCAAATCTGAGCCAGCCAATCACGTTGTCCTGCGCTGTTTGAGACCGTGTATAAAAGTCGAGAGGAGACCAGAGGAGAGGGGGAGAGGAGGGGAAGAGAAGAGGGGAGATGGGAGAGGGGGAGAGACCACCAGAGGAGGAGGGGAGATGGGAGAGGGGGAGAGGAGAGGGGGAGGATGGGAGATGAGAGGGGGAGAGAAGAGGAGGGGAGAGGGGGAGAGCGGAGAGGAGAGGAGAGTTGGAGGATGGGAGAGGAGGGGAGATGGGAGAGAAGAGGAGGGGGAGAGGAGAGGGGGAGGATGGGAGGGGGGAGGGGGAGAGAAGAGGAAGGGGAGAGGAGGGAGAGGGGGAGAGAAGAGGAGGGGGAGAGGAGAGGACGGGAGAGGGGGAGAGGAGATGGGAGAGGGGGAGAGAAGAGGAGGGGAGATGGGAGAGGAGAGGACGGGAGAGGGAGAGAGGGGGAGAGAAGAGGAGGGGAGAGGGGGAGAGACCACCAGAGGAGGAGGGGAGATGGGAAAGGGGGAGGATGGGAGATGAGAGGGGGAGAGAAGAGGAGGGGAGATGGGAGAGGGGCAGAGAAGAGGAGGGGGAGATGGGAGGGGGAGAGAAGAGGAAGAGGAGAGGAGGGGGAGAGGAGAGGAGGGGAGATGGGAGAGGAGAGGACGAGAGAGGGGGAGAGGAGAGGAGGGGAGAAGAGGAGAAGAGGAGAGGAGAGGGGAGAGGAGAGGAGGAGAGCGCTGCCAGCAGCACCACCCCGCTGGGCACAGACACCCAGGCCAGCCACCCCAACCTCCAGGCTGCCACCACCCAGGCTAAGTGCCCCTCTGCTGGGCAGCCCTGGCTCAGGTGGGTACCGCTCGGCTGTGAGTGTGGTGGGCAGGCAGCGAGGTACTCCTCCATCCCTGGGAGGGCCCAGGCCTCAGTTCTAAGGACGGAGCCACGTCGTCTGGGGGAAGGCCTTTGACATATTCGATCAGCGGTCTCCAGTGCGAGTAAAATCGGTCAGAGGAGCTCCTCAGAGTGATTTTTTTTTTTTTTTTTTTTAAGCAAAAATAAAATGTCTTCAAGCCAAGCTTAAATGAAGGTGGCTGAGAGGATTTTCAAAGAAAAATAATTTTCCTCCGGGCAATTAACGAGGCAAAAACGATAACATTGGATTGGATGACCGACGTAACGAGCTCGTCCGATGGTCTACCAAAGATTGCAATATGAGGAGATGGACAGATTCTCACCTTCAGAATGTCCGAGGCCCGAGCACATATTAAAAAAGGAGTGCCAGAAACCAGCTGGTTTGGGACAAGTCCAGAACATATGAGTCAAGTTACAAGGTGCTTGTGAGCATCTTCATACAAATATTGATACTACGTCACATGTAAATGTGAGTTTGATACCGTAAAATATGTGCTACTTTTTTTTCTTAAGTTACAGTGGGTAATAAGAAGGTTAACTAGTCATTTTAAAACCTGCATGAATATACAGTTATATATATATATATACAATTTGAATTCCTAATTTAATTAAAAAGGTTTTATTGTATTGTGTTTAACAGCTTTTAAATGATCAGTGTACAAAACTGTTGTCTGTTCACTTACAGAAGTTGGCCAACAGAGGGCAGCATAGCCCCATATCCAGCTTTCTGCAGCCATGTCTCCTTGCTGTTTCTCCTTGGGCTGCACCAACTTGCGCTGCCATGGGAGGCCATATCTCCATCTGGTAGACTCAGCAGCAAGATCTCCTCAGTCATGTTTTAACACCATGAGGACTTTCAGATGATTGTTATTGTTCTGCACCTTAATCATCTTTATATTTCTTTACATTATTTGAAGGGGCATCTCATTCCATGTTCATGTTGGTTAATTTGTGATTCTATGAACCTAGTGTTGCATTTCCCTTGGATGCTGTCACTTTGCTTAGTCAGTAGGCTACACACGTGAGCTATTTGGCCCATGGGAGAGAACTGCAGTCACCATGTAAATACTTCAAAGAATAAAAGAACGCAGCATACAATGCTGTAAAATATAACCACATCCTCAGTGAAAACAGGAAATCATCTCACAGGGTTGAAATCACTGACCAAACCCACTGATTCGCACCTGATATTGGCGGTGTGTGAATTTGTGCAATGAGTGTGTGAGGCCATTTACACCTGGCGTTAACATGCATTTTCTGCCATCAGATTGCAATCAGATTGTATTTTATCACTTCAGCCTGATTCCATTTACACCTGGCGTTAACATGCATTTTCTGCAATCTGATTGCAATCCGATTGCAATCAGATTGCAGAAATGGGTGTCCTCTCAATCCGCATAAAGTTGCTGTATCCAGATTGAGAGGACACATTGCATTTACACTTGTGTTCAATGTGTACACAATGCATCCCTGACCACCTCCGGAGGTGGTTTTGGCCGATCAGATTGCAATCCTTCTTCAATGTGTTTTGGGGGTGTTTACACCTGTACTTTCAAGTGATAAAACACAATCTGATTGCAATCTGATCACAGAAAACGCATGTTAGCGCCAGATGTAAATGGCCTCTGTGTGTCCATGTGCATGCTATGCTCAGAGTCAGGCCCGGGTGATGGCTGTTTGTTGATGTCTAATAGTAGCCAAGGTGGTATTCATGCAGCCAGTGCTATTTATAGAAGTAACAGCTCCTTGTGCAGCGCTGCATGTGGTGTTTGCAGACAGAGGACATGAAGTGAGTTTCACTGTAGCTCCAAAACTAACTGACCTCACAGAGTTCAACACTACAGTGTGATTTTTATTAGCTATTTCACTCTTGCTTTACAGGATGGCCAGCATTTATTATTATTATTATTACTATTATTATTATTATTATTATTATTATTATTATTATTATTATTATTATTATTATTATTATTATTATTATTATTATTATTATTATTTAATTATAGTGCACCGCAGGAATGAGTCCGGAAGTAGCGCTTGGGTTTGTCAGAGGAAAACATGATGACGACGACGACGACAGGGATTTAACATGGGGATTTAGCATAAATGCATAAAATAATGTCTGTGGTTAACAACAGTTTATGGGAGCGGTAATTTGGGTTCAGCAGGATAATCTTCACAAACGTCAATCACTTTTATGACTTTTGAAACGTAAATGCGTTTTTTTTTACAAGATTTTTAGAAAACGCTTCAAAAGGCATAAAAGTGATCAACGTTCATGTAGATGATCATGCTGAACCCAAATTCGCGCTCCCATAAACTTTTGTTAACCACAGACCTTATTTGATGCATGTAAGTGAAATCCCCATTCTAAAACCCCATAGACTGTTCCCCTGATGAACCAACATGGTGGCGATTTCTGGTTAAGCCTACCAAAATACGTCATCCCTGCGGTGCTCTATTAAGATGTTTTCACCTAAGAGCTCACCTGGAAGTGATGTCACTCGGGCACTCAAGGATCACACTGGCTTGGAACAAACCGCTGGTTTATTGTGTGGCAACAAACCGCATTGACAGCTGATTGACAGGCTGACAGCTGACATGAAGTGAAGTCTGTACTACCGGTAGAGAGCTCGCGTTAGGAGCACGCTGATAGGCTTAGCTTGTAAACAACTACGGTGGCTCGTAGTGGACAAACATCATGACATTACGTAACGTTAGAACACGGCTCTCTTGAATACTCGATTCTGATTGGTCAATCAACAATATTCACCGGTCATTATTTCTCGACAACCGACCGCTGCTCTGCCACACCTGGATTAATCAGTTGATAAGAGCTTTTTGTCAGCAAGACACTACTAATTAGGCCAACCAATTGCAGCTGTGGTGTCTTGTGTGCCAATTACGAATGAAACCGCTTTGTCGTTGAAAACGCTATTAAAAAATCTATTTGAATAATTATTTTTGTCAGATTATTGAATGATTTAGTTGTAGGCCGTGTTCTAAGCGGGATAATGTATATTGAGGCGGTGATTACTGGGAAATAATGACCTTCAGGTGAACGATTAAGCCCTCCGCTGGCGCGTCGGGCTCAATCCACCTGTCGGTCATTATTTCCCCCGTAATCACCGCCTCAATATACATTACCCCTTACTTATAGCCCCCACATGTCCGTCAATTCGTGTGCCTGTTGACGAGCGATTTAAACAGAGCGACAGAGTGAGTCCAAAGGGTTGAATCGAGCAACAGAGAGAAAAATAAATATCTCGGTGTGAACACAGCTTAAGAAGTCACCTGGAAGTGATGTCACTCGGGCAGTGTGTGTGTGTGTGTGTGTGTGTGTGTGTGTGTGTGTGTGTGTGTGTGTGTGTGTGTGTTGAACGCATTTGCAATCGCTTAACTGTGGTGTCACTGGAGCAACTGTGATCTTATCTTAGTCACACGTGGTGCCTGTCACAGTACCTGATGTCTGCAGCACATCACTTCAGCACCTCGGTGTGATTTTCTTTATAGATCTGAGGTGAGTTAAGATGATTTCATCTTTTTGTTGTGGTCGCGCTGCTGTTGTCTTCATGCTTAGATGCTTTTGGGGAAATCCTGCCCTCGATGCACCTTAAGTCATCTACTGCCTGTGCCCAACACCCGTATAACTAAGCCAGTTTCAGTATGCATGGGAGGAAGTTTTGCGGACTATCAGATCAGTCATAGAGTGAGAGAAAAACAGCTTCTCAGGCTTTTCCTTCAGTAGCAAGCAGTGTTGGGCAAGTTACTTTCAAAATGTAATATACTACATATTACTAGTTACTTTCATTTGAAAGTAATAAGTTACTTTACAATATTACGTTCTGTGTAGAGTAACTTGTTACTTGTTAAACTACTTTTGCATTACTTTTACCAAAACAACAGCGGCAGCAGAATGACATCGCCGCCCCAGAACCATCCCGAAAAATAATTTCAACCGCCTTGAAGTCAGTGTAAACAATCCAAAATTCTAAATGTTATTCTTTCCCTTTGTTATTGTATTATTTGCATAAAAACACACAGTTTGATTAGGAAATGATTGTATCTTTATTCAAATATGTGCTTTGATTTAATAAAATGTAACTCAATTTGTAACTTGAGTTACTTGACAAAGTAACACTGGTATAATATTACTGAAATCATATAAGTAATAAGTTATATTACTGAGTTACTGCTAAAAGTAATATATTACATCTAATATGTTACCTTTGTAATGAGTTACCCCCAACACTGGTAGCAAGTGTCATGGCATGGACCTACCTACAGGAGGACCCTATACTCCCCAACTCATGTCAAAAGAAACACAAGCTCTTTTTAAGCAGCCAGCTTGTTGCACTGTGTGTGGGCACCGTTTGAGAGAAAGAGAGAGAAAACTCAAAGGGATGGAGTGCTCACTCCAGCAGCTCTTGTCTTTGGGCTGTCAGATGAGCTAGTCTACATTCAGTGGGGCTGCAGGTCCCGCTGGCTGATTGGGGCCTCAATAAAATAAAATAAATACAGTACTTGGATTTGATTGCGAAGTTGATGTTTGGAACAGTTTTTGGATTGTGCTGCATACAACTGCTGTAGCATGGATACACACAGGGTACGGTGGTGCAGTGGTAAGCGCTGTCGCCTCACAGCTAGAAGGTCCTGAGTTCGATTCTCGCCTGGGACGCTGTGGCCGCTGGAGTTGTGACCCCCCCATATCTTCAGTGCCTACTGCCCAGGTGGGCTATCTCGTCGAAAGGGCCTTTCTGTGTGGAGTTTGCATGTTCTCCCCGTACCCCCCAGGGGGTTCCTCCGTACATAACCCCCCACTAAAAACATGCAGAAGATCGTCATCCGACCAGTGACGACAACATCTGAAGTTGGTCCAATGATGGTCCAATGAAGGTCCCCGGGCGCTGGAAAGAAAAAGCGACCACTGCTCCTGGCCTGCCCCCTGGAGGAAAGGACAAGCCTGGATGGGTCAAATGCAGAGTATTTCACTGGCCACCGTCAGCATGAGTGTGTGTTGTGGCCGCATGCATGTGTTGTAGTGTGTTCTTGTGACAATAAAGACGGGCTTCCGTCTGAAATCGTGTTTTTTAAATCGTGTGGATCGAGTCTATGCACTTTCCATTTATAAAATACACGTGTCTCAAAGATTTGAGTAGCACACAGTTACCCCCCAGCTGTGATCATCCTAAATGAATTGTCATCGATCGAGGTTTTATTCTGCAATGCAGCGTTCAGCACATCACCAAATAGCACAGCGGCAAGTCAGCTCACTTCTCCGTCGTCGGATGTGCAAACGTCATGTCGCTGCCTGGACAGATTATGGTTTTAGAACCAAATGGCTGAGGAGCTTCTATTCTAACACGTTCTCACTCCGAGCGAGCACGAGATCAAAGTGACGGCACGTCAGAACATGGCGTCTCATGAAACCAGCCTTTATTTCACGTTAAGTTGAAGGTTTTTTTTGTTTTACAATTGACACTAATATGGAGCTCTACCTAATACGCTCCTGAAATGAACTTTGATATTAGGGATGCACGATATATCAGTATCATATCGGTATTGGCCGATGTTAGTCTTTTTTTTTATATAAATATATATTTTATCGGTCCGATGAGCAAAATAACAGCAATGTTAATATCGGTATCGGCCAAAATGTTCATATTGAGAGGAAACAAAGATATCTATGATTTATGGGCTTTTCCAAATGTAAATTTTTCCTAAGGGTAGCCTCATTTTTCAAATTCACAGTGTTTACATGTGTTTTTCAGTCTGTACAAACAGTTGATTATCATATAAACTTGTTTTTATACAGATCATATCGACATCCGTAAATATGGGTCATCGGCCATAACAGCAATGTTAATATCGGCCAAAATGTTCCTCCCTGTTTGATATTCATATCCTTCTAAAAAAAAATCAGGCCTAAGCAGCACTGCTCCACTTCCGAGTCTCAAGTGTTTGGCAAGAATATCATCTGAGAGCTCGGTCTCAACAGCCCCCCCCCCCCCCCCCCCCCCCCCCGCAGACCCCTGCCTGTCTCAACAGCCCCCCATACACCCCAGCAGACCCCTGCCTGCAGATGGCGCCGGCCAGCTAATGTCAGCATTTTTTCTTCTCTTCTGCTAGGAAATGTGACAGCGGTGTTGTTGCCAGGAGTCAGGACGTGGATGCCTGGTCACATGGCAGCGTGTGTATTATCTCTCCAGGGGTGAGAAAGCACACGTGGAGGCATGGACCATATAAACCCTCCAAAACACACAAACACAAGACATGCACAAAAATACACAGCCACACATATCCACACTGATACACATGCATACATACATACATACATACATACATACATACATACATACATACATACCAGTGGAGGTTCTAAATGTAGTACAAGGGAGGATGGCCCTCCCTTATTTTTTAGAAGATATGGGGGATTTTATATAATAATATATATTTTTTTAATAAAATATCAATCAAATGTGTTTCTTCTTAAATGCTTTGACAGTGACACCTGTAGGGCACTGATGGAGCGGCATGCAGACATAGTCTGTGCCAGTGTCTGTCATGCCCTCAGGGGGTACAGTAGAAAGATATTCCCCCCTAGGGCGTTTCTTTCCTTGGTATTTTATCTCATGCTAATCTATGATTGGTTGAAAAACAAATGCATTTCACAGGGAACAGTGAAGCCTAAACCGCCCTCACCAATCACTACCAATCAATTAATTGATTCAACCTAATTGGTTGCTGATTGGAGTAAGATTGACATTGTATTGTCCAATGATGAATGAGTCTCTCAACGCTGAATCCAGCTCACTACTAGGAAGTGATGACATCAAAATTCCACTTTGCTGTGATGACCTGACAGTAATATATAGACTTACAGTAGAAGGGTGTTTATCGGAAAACTTGGCATTTTGCATTCTTGATGTTTGATTTTCAAAGTACTGTTTTAAAAGTATTTAAGCCCCTTTTTGGATTAAGTGGATCTTTACCTCTCAGGAAAATGTGCCGTGCCATCTCAGGCTATCTTATTTTCAACCCTGTTACCGACATAACAATTACTGTTGGAAAAGGTTTTAAATCCATATTTAGAACAAATCTGATATATTATGAAAGATAAAGTCTCCCTTGTTACACTAAGTGTGTTTGTAAAGTGAGAATATTGAGGAGTTTACTTTTTTCCCATGGATGAGTATGCCCATTTACATTTGGCACTTTCACAGCATCTTCTGTTTAAGAAAAAGTTATGTAAACAAACTAATAATACCCAAATTTCTTTGAGTGGATTACTGGTACTTTTTACTTAACGCATACAATTCGTTTATTTTACATGTGTCTTAATTTTTTTAATTATATTCGAATATTATACAAGTAACAGGGCTGACAACAGTTAGCATATTGGTTATACTGCCTGTTTAAGTTATAGTTATGGATGTAATAGGGTTATTTATGGAGTTGTAACGGAGTTAGTTATGTGACATTCATAAACCTTTAATTCAACATTACTAATCAGAATATTTTGGTGACAGATTTATTGAGAGGTTTTAGCATAGAAGGTGATGAAAAATTATGATACTATTGGCAAGAAAAGTTTATTTTCATGTACACACAAAAGCATACTTTCGTCAACCCTGTTACCGTAGAATGGTAACAGGGTTGACGAAAATTGTTGTTGGCAGCCAGTACTAGCCATCTGGTAAAGGTGCTAACACCACATGGTGTGCATTCATGAGAGGCCGAAATTATCTTATATATCTACATTTAAAATTCCAAAAAAAGTAACTTTTTAATGTATGCTTTTCTGGTAACAGGGCTGACACATTGAATTGAAATATGTATCAGTATGTGGTGTTTGCCCAGCCCTTCATTGGGAAATGCAGCTTTATGGAGTGGGATCACGTGGAGATGGTCTTCAGACACTTTGATGAGATTGACAGTAAGTAAACATTGTTTCAGATACATGGTGTAGTTGTGGAAAAGTGTGTGTGAGTTTGGAAGAGGAGTGCACCACTAGGTGGAGACATGCATCCATAGCAGTGTTGATTTCGTAGACTAAAACTATGAGGAAAAATGTTAGTCTACCTATTTTCACTGGTGAAAACTAGACTAAATGTTAGGGAGGGATGAATTGGGAAGAGATCCAATCAGAAGAGAAGAAGACGTTAAACATCTGTGTCTGTATTGCACATTCAAACCTTAAAATAATTCCAGAATAACAAATTAATATATCTTTACAATATGTTTGGAAATTCTAATGAATAGCTAGTTTTCTTTGACTAAGATGAGATGAAAATACTTATACAAATAAAATCAGGATGAGGTTGACTAAATATGATAAGAGCTCGAGAGAAAGTGGATTATAGCTCACTCAGATAAACATGTGAATGTTGTGTGATATGCAAAGGTTGTTGGTTCAATCCCAGCCTCAGGCAATTTCTTAAAGAGCACTCACATTATAAGCTGCAGTGATCCTTCTTTATCATCACCAGTAGTTTGAACACTGATAGAAATAAGCTGATGAAGGAGACTAGTCAGTCCCTGACTCTAGCTCAACTCACTGGTACAAATCTCACCTGTCTCACTCTTTATGCTCTGTGTTATTGTCAGTGTGAATACAGTGTGTAGAAATCAGAAACTTAACTCCCAACAGCTCATAGCTCAGTCGGCTGAGTGGCTGCGTCACTGTCTGACAGGTAGACTGTTGGTTCGATTCCCGATGGAGGAGACATATTACAGCACTGCCCTGTCTTTAACATCACCAGCGTAGCGTAGCGACACAGCTCCTACAGATCCACAGAAATGGACACTGTGGACATACTGCAAACACTTTTCAGTTTTACAAAAAGTTATTTTTACACCTAGCAGCAGCCAGGTACAACTAGCAAATATATAACATACTTCTTCTGATGTCAGTAAGATTTCAGCTCTCTGTGGTTTTCTGTCTCATAACCCTCAGCTCATGTCTCTGCAGAGGTCAGGGGGGGAGAACATCCCCCCCCTTAGATCCAGGCAGTGCCAGCTGAACGGGATTAGAACCCACAACCTCTGGCCCCGGTGTCACTGTGTGTATTATTCCTTCACACCACCAGCTGCCCTTCACACTCACAGCTCTTCTTCGGGCGCTCTTGTCTCTTCCCTCTGCCTGTCACCATTCAAAACTGACCGAGGCTCGAACCCCGACTGCAAAAGTGGCTAAGGTCTCAATATTGACAGGCAGCAAGCCTACTCTCTGTGCCACCAAGTCAGACTGATTGAATGAGGTTTTCTCAGGGCTTTAAATGACTCTTTCCTCTGGCTGTCCACATTCAAAACTGACTGAGGATCGAACCCACAACCTCAAAAGTCACTGAGGCTCAAACCCACATGCGCCAAACTGCTAGAGAGCAATCCAACTCTCTGAGCTAGTGGGTCATAGTGATTAAGACTAGAAGATTAAAGTATAGTCTTTATGCATCTTAAAATATGTTTCGAAGGGACCTTTTAAGTTGAATAGTATTTGAATTATATTAATATGATGTGAGTTTCTATTCGCCTTGCACAGAAAACCTTTTACTTTATACTTGAGTACATTTCAGAGCCTGTACTTTTTTCCTTTTACTTGAGTAATTAAGTTGAATCAGTACCTCTGCTTTACCAGTCTTTCTTTTTAAACAAATAACTGTACTTCTACTTAATCAGAGCAACAATGTGATTACATTTGGAATGACAAGAAAAAATTACACGTCTGTGGGCCTAGTAGGCCTAAATAACTCAGATATAGGGTTTGCTATTGTAACGTTCCATGTAATGAAGTATCTCATGCTTGTTGATTTAATGATTGTTTTACACCTGCTGCTCACGTTTGAGATACTTCTGGCTCGCCTGGAAAGAAGGTGGGAGCAGCCGAGTACAGTCAGCCAATCAGAGGCTGAGAGGGGCGGGTCATGCCTTCGCCTAGCCTTCCCCATCATGGGGAAAAAAATATCACCTCCCTGAGCCTATAGCCTCCTCCTACTCTCTATGATAGCATGTGCCTGCCACTGTCACCAGATGATCACATATGCTTAAAGCCTAGGCTGGAGTATAGCCTGTGCTAATACTGTTCCCCTCTATTCTAACCTACAAACCTGTACCTCTGTTGGCCCGGCCCAAATCATCCCTGCTCGCCCCGTTCAATCACTACCAAACGGGCCTGAGTCAAAACACTACTGCAACTGATCGTTGTTTTGATCTGCTTGGCGGGGGTTTGCCGCAGCAGAATTCAATGAGTCACAAACAGTTGAGATGTTCGGGAATGTATTTGAAAGGCTGAAACTGAAACTACTTCAGATTTGAATTGTGCCGGTGCAGTAAACCACACCCATCGGCAGTTAAAAACACCAGTTTACCCACGTCTGTTACCAACAGTGGGTGACAAAGTTACAGAACTCCATTGGTCAAAGTAGAGATACTCCTGGTCAAATATTACTGCAAAAAAAGTGAAAGTTGCTCAGTCACGTTTTTACTGGAGTATTTGCTTTTAAAAATACGTATGTATTCAAAGTACATTTTCGTTTTAATGTCAAGCTTTGTCAACGCATTGTTGTATTATTGCCATAATGCCTCTACAGAATCTTTTTTCTCCTTTTTTTTCTTGCCTCTACAGAATCTAATGACTTTGAAATGACCTACTGAACAGTGCCGCTGGAAGTTGTAGGTAGGGCGTGCTGTTAGGAAGGGAAGAAAATGTGACGTTTTTTTGACTTTCATCCATATTTAGAAGAATATTTAATTTTAAATTGACATTAGGATTATACTGTTGTGATGTCATTATTCAGTATCTTCTCCTTTTCTCATTCACTTTCATGTAAGCACTTGCTCTCCCTTTAGTCGTTTTACACTACAACAGACAGCAACACAGGCATAAACACTGAACTTATTATTATTATTATGGAAAACCAGATTATGATGAAAATCATAACACTTTTGAAGAACACGTATGAAATAACATTAGAACACGTATGAAATAAGATTAGAGCTGGGAAGCACAAACTGTTTTTTTAATGCATTTTGTTGGTGGTATAAACACAAGACAGCCAAATCCAACAATTTCGAAAATCCCATCTCTTGCCACCAGGGGGTGCTGCAGCACCCTCAGCACCCACCTTCCAGCTCCCTTGCTACTGAATGCACTGACTCGCTAGATGTACATGTGTAACGTTAGCTCTACATCCAACATGGAGGAACTGCCCGATATGAGTAGCGCACGGGCAACAAGGTACGACAAAACCACTTGGACAAAGCACATACAGAACTGCAGGAGCATAGTTTATGGCCTATCGGATTGTCGAAAATAAAACAGACTTTAAAGCTATGTTTCAAAGTAACAGCCTAACAGGGACTTTCATAAAAAATAATATTAATATTATATAATAAATATTAATATTTGTCTTTCACATGTAGTGAAGAGTAATAGATAGTAATAGAGTAAAAGTAACAAGTTACTCAAAAATCTACTTAAGTACAGCACTCGAGTAAATTTACTTGGTTACTGCCCAGCCCCGATTACCAACACAGCTCTGTTTTGCAAATGTAACCTTTACTCGCACTCATCAAGGTGAGCATTGTGCTACTGATACGAGTGGGAAACCTCAGAGCAGAGTTTGGTTCAGCAGTGTAAACCCCCTAACCCTTCCATATTCACCGCCAGACATTGTTGAGACACCTCTACCTGTTTGAGCCGGCTTGACAGAGCCGTGTGTCAGCTGTGTGCAGGAAAATAAATTAT